>NW_007114707.1:214869-226012 GCF_000164805.1 Carlito syrichta
GATTTCTTTGAGCAGAGTTTTATAGTTTTCATTGTAAAGGTCTTTCACGTCTCTGGTTAGGAAAATGCCAAGGTATTTCATTTTTTTTGTGGCTATTGTGAATGGAATTGTGCTTCTTATTTGGGTTTCTGTTTGTTGATTATTGGTGTAAAGAAATACGATTGTCTTTTGCACATTTATTTTATATTCTGAGAATTTGCCAAAGGCCTTTATCAGTGTAAGGAGGTTTTTGACAGATTTCTTGGGTTTTCAAGGTACACAATCATGTCATCTGCAAAGAGAGATAGTTTGACTTCCTCTTTTCCTATTTGGATACTCCTGACTGCCTTCTCTTCTCTGATTGCTCTAGCCAGGACTTCCAATACTATATTAAACAGGAGGGGTGAGAGTGGGCATCCTTGTCTTGCTCCAGTTTTCAGGGGAAATGGTTCAAATTTGCGTCCGTTTAGGAGTATGCTGGCTGTGGGTTTCTCATAGATGGCCTTTACTACTTTGAGGTATGTTCCCTGTATCCCTAGATGTTCAAGGGTTTTTATCAAGAATGGGTGCTGGATTTTATCAAAAGTTTTTTCTGCATCTAATGATATAATCATGTGGTTTTTGTTTGACATCTGTTGATATACTTAATTACATTTATTATTTTACGAATGTTGAACTAGCCCTGCATCCCAGGGATGAAACCTACTTGTTCATGATGGATAATTTTTGAGATGTGTTGTTGAATCCAGTTTGCTAGGATCTTGTTGAGAATTTTAGCATCTATGTTCATCAAAGATATTGGCCTGTAGTTCTCTTTTTTTGTTGGATCTTTACCTGGCTTGGGTATCAATGTGATGTTAGCTTCATAAAATGATTTGGGGAGGGTTCCATCCTTCTCAATCACCTGAAATAGCTTCATTAAGATTGGAATCAGTTCCTCCTTAAATGTCTTGTGGAATTCTGCTGGAAAGTCTTCTGGTCCAGGGCTTTTTTTGTAGGTAGTTTTCTTATTACATAGTCAATTTCCTTGATTGTTATTGGTCTATTTAGAGTCTCAATTTCTTCTTGTTTCAACCTAGGTAGGTTGTGTGATGACAGAAAGTTCTCCATTTCATTGAGGTTTTCAAGTTTGTTTCCATACAAGTGAACATAGTAGTCTCTGATGATCTTTTGTATTTCTTCAGGATCAGATGTGACTTCACCTTTTGTGTTTCTGATTGTGCTTATTTGGGTTTTTTCTTGCTTTCTCTTGGTCAGTCTAGCTAGGAGATCATCAACCTTGTTTATCCTTTCGAAGAACCAGCTTTTGGTTTCATTGATTTTTTTTGTATTGTCTTTTTGTCTTCTATGTCCTGGATTTGGACTTTTATTTTGGTGATCTGGATTCTTCTGCTGAAATTTGGGTTTTTGTGATCTTGCTTTTCCAGCTTCCTTAGGTGGCTTGTTAGGCTGTTAATTTGTGCTTCTTCCATTTTCTTCATGTGTGTTTGTAGGGATATAAATTCCCCTCTTACTACAGCTTTTAAGGCGTCCCAGAGATTTTGGTAAGATGTTTCTTCATTCTCATTTGTTTCCAGGTATCTTTTGATCTCTGTTTTGATTTCATCATTGACTCAGGAGTTGTTTAGTATCATGCTGTTTAGTGACCATGTGTTTGTGGGTTTTGGGGGGACCTTGTTGGTGTTAATGTTTATTTTTATTCCACTGTGATCTGAGAAGGTGCATGGTAGAATTTCGGTTCTTTTAAATTTGCTTATGCATGATTTATGGCCAATTATGTGGTCGATCTTGAAATATGTTCCATACAGTGATGAGTAGAATGTGTGCTCTCTGGTCTTTGGATTAAGTGTTCTGTAGGTATCAGTTAAGTCCATTTGGTCCAGAGTCACATTGAGATTCTGGATCTCATTGCTGATTTTTTGTCCTGATGATCTGTCTAGGGTTGTGAGTGGGGTATTAAAGTCCCCAGTTATGATGCTGTTAGAGTCAATATCTTTCTTTAGTTTTCCTAGGAGTTGCTTCATAAAAGTTGGTGCACCTATGTTGGGTGCATATATGTTTAGGATAAATATTTCTTGTTGATGGAGTGAACCTTTTATCATTATGTAGTGGCCCTCTGTATCTTTTTTAATTTTTGATAGCTTAAATGGTATTTTGTCTGAAATTAGGATTGCAACTCCTCCTTTCTTTTGTGTTTCATTCGCTTGAAAATTTGTTACCCACCCTCTTACTTTGAGTCTGTGCATGTCCTTTGTAGTGAGATGGGTCTCTTGAAGGCAGTATATTGTTGCCTGGTGATATTTTATCCATTTTGCCATTCTATGTCTTTTCAGTCGTACATTTAGTCCATTCACTTTCAGGTTAATTATTGAAATGTGAGAGTTCGTGCCTATCATAGAGTTTTTATAAAGTTGTTCTTCCACTTGGTTTATTGTCTTTCTTTTGTTTTGGGGGTTGGTTCATGTGTATTTTATTCTTTTTCCTGTACTCTTGTGAAGAACATTGTTCTTTTTTTTCCCCTTTTCTTCTGTGTTTAGTACTTTCTTAAGTGTTTCATGTAGAGGTGGTTTGGTGGCAGTGTAAGTTCTTAGGGATTGGATATCTGGGAAAGATTTTAATTCTCCTTAATCTGGCTGGGTAGGTTATTCTTGGTTGAAATTGTTTATCTTTTAGAACTTTGAAGATAGGGCTCCAAGCTCTCCTAGCCTGCAGGGTTTCTGTAGATAAATCTGCTGCTATTCTGATTAGTCTTCCCTGGTAGGTGATCTCTTGCTGCCTTTAGGATTTTTTTCTTTTATGCCTACTTTGTTTAGGTGAATTATTGTGTCTAGGAGTTGGTTTTCTCATTTGTTGTCTTGTAGGGGTTATCTGAATCTCTTGTGTTTGAGTTTTTGCATCATTGATTAGATAAGGGAAGTTTTCTTGAATGATCTCATGGAAGGCTTGTTCCAGTGTGGTCTCTGTCTCTCTTTCTGCCTCAGGACGTCCAATTCCTCTTAGGTTCTGTCTCTTGAAGTAATTGCTCATCTTTTGAAGGTTCTTTTCTGTCTTTTTGAGCTTGTTTTTTGTGTTTTTGAGAGTTTGGTTTAGTTATATATTTTGGTCCTCAAGCTCTGAGATTCTTTCTTCTGCTTGAGTAATTCTGCTTTCCATGCTTATCAGTTTGTTATTTATTTCATTCACAGTATTCTTTATTACTGTTATCTCAGATATCAGCTCCTTTCTAGTTTCTTCTTGAGTCTCCTCAATTCTTTTTAATCTCTCCATTAATGTCTTGATATCTAAGTTTGTAGCTTGAGACCAGTTATTCTAGGGGCTCTTCATTGTTTGCATTCTGAAGTCAGTTTTCTCAGTGTCTGCCCCCCCCCCCCCAGGCGCCTGGAAGAGACCCATATTCTTCTTTTGGTTTTTCTTCATTTGTGTAGATTTTTCTCTCGTCCCATAGTGAATGAAGTCCCTTGAGCTTTAATCTCCAGGCTCTCCCCTCTGTTTTTGTTGCAGGCAGCTAGCCGGCTGCCTGGGAGATCTGTGACGCTGGTCTCTATTCAGTGTAGGGGAGGGGCTTTGTCTCCTGTTTAATGACATCAGTGTGGGAACCAAGGTGGAGGCTCTGATAGGTGGGTGGGGCGATGCAATGTAAATATGCCTTGAAAATGGCAGAGGTGGTAGTTTTACTTTCACTTTTAGGGATGCTCCTGTGGGTCTCTAGGTGGGACCAGCTGCACAGGTGGGCACTGGATCTGGGGTGCCACCAGCAGGCTGGGGCAGTGGAGAGGGTAGGGCATTCCCTCCTCTGGAGCTGGAAGCCTCTGACTGGCACCTTACACCAACTTGGCATTCTGCTCCCTTACATAGGCTTGTGGTTGCACGCTGACTGCCTCAGCCAGGGTGGGCCCGGGGCTTCAGATCTCCAAAGCTCCAGAGGGCAGGTGGTGGCTCTGGGTCCCTCACAGGGCACTTCAGCCAGAAATGGGACCAGTATCTCTGAGGGGCGGGTGCCCAAAGCCTCCCTGGGTGACCAGCAGGGTGGTGCTGGGTGCTGGTCATGACGATGCAGCCAGGGAGGAAGCTGGGATTCAGGATTCCAGATTCCCCAGCTGGCTGGAATCACATATAGTGGCGCAGATGCAGTTGGGTCACAATATCTGACCCTGCATGGGACCAAAGGTCCCCAGGTCTCATACCAGTGTGACTGGCGGTGGGCAGGGGGGTGCAGGAAAAAAAGTAAGGGTCTTTTTGGGAACTCACGTTCGGAGAGTCTCACAGATCCATCTATGCCGTCGCCATCTTCAGGTCAGGGTCCTACTTCATTCTTTTTCAATAGAATTGGTGAAAATAGTTGTTGTTTGACTTATTTCATTGAGATAATTATTTGGAAAATCCTCTTCACCAGGAAATAGTTCAGGGATAATCCTCCTAGTGTATATATTTTATTTGGGTTTAGATGTTTAGTAAGCAAGGATATTATTCCAGGTTATAAATATCCCCTAGGAGGAGGTCTGTTGAGGACAGTTTTTTAAATTACACAGTTTAGAAAATCATGTTTAAATTTTGAGAATGGAACAAAAAAAATCTTGGATAACTAGGTAAGGTTTGAAATTCAAAACATACAAAGGTCCAACATTCTAATGATCCATAATCAGCTGATTAGTAATAGGTTTATATTTACTTCCAAAATATTCCATTCTTGAGGGTGGCTTTTTATCTCCATCCAAACTCTTTCAAATACTTTAGCTAAGATTTTCTTGCCATTAATGTAAGTTTCATATCTTCATTCAAGTAAGTTTTCCACCTGAAATACCTAAGCTATATTTCTTTGTCTATTAAAATCCTATTTAAGATCTTGAAAAAAACATTACCTTTTAAATGAAGTTCTCAATAATATTTCATAAAATAATTATTTGTGAAGTTCTGGATATTAATAAAAATCTGCTATATTTTTGGCAAATATTTTAATTTCAGGTATCTCTATTATTTTAATATTTTTTAAGGGGTTTCTGACATGGAACAGTCTTTATTTTTCTATAATATCTATCAAGTTTTATCATTGTGATATTGTGATAGCATTTATGAAATCTATTAAAAAAAACCAGGTTCAGTAAATATTTGCCTATATTTTAAAGATAGTACAACTTTTTGTTTTTACATTTATCTCTTTAATATAATATGCCTAAAATTCATTTTAGTGTATTATTTTAAGGTAGAATATGGTTTTTGCCCTCTGAATGTATTTATTCAATTGTTGAATAACATTTTATTTTTTGATAAAAACACTAGGGAATAAAATTTAAGTAGGAGATGACAAAACAAAACAAAAACTTATGCCAAAAGACTAGTGGTAAGCAATGAATATATTTAATTACTAAAACTAAAATAAATCTGATAAATTTGGTTATACAGTCTGATAATATAGGTGTAAGCATATGTATATATAATATATAATATATGAGAATATTATGTGTATATTTACAGTTAGAAGAGAAAAGAGGAGAGAATGTGTGGAAGTAATATAAATATGCTTATTTCAGCTTTCATTTTATATATGTTTAAATGATATAATTTAAATACAAATATTGTATAGAAATATAAGACTACTTAAATAAATAGACAAATCAGAGGAAATCGAGTACTCAAAATTAAAAGAAGTCAGATATGAAAATGTTTTAATCTCATCATTGCTTACAATAAACACTCTCAATAGCTAAAAGATAGTGCATTATGTAATGCTATATTTATACAAATGTAATTATATTTAATTATTTTTTTAAATTTTTATTTATTTATTTATTTATTTTATTATGAAGTTGTGGGGTACAGTTAAGGGTTAGGTATACAATTGCGTTTCATTCAGGCACCCTGTTGATATGGGGTGTTTCCTGTTCCCAGACAGATATTTGATACTGTTGATCCCATCTCCCTTCCCCCACCATAGTTTCCCAGTATGGTCAGTCATTTTCATATAGTATTGCATTGGATGTTTAAGGTCCATTATATGAGTGAGAACATGTGATATTCGGATCTTTGTTTCTGTGAGAGGTCACTCAGTATTATAGACTCTAGTTCCATCCAGGTTGCTGCGAAATTCATGATTTTGTTCTTTTTTTATAGCTGCGTAGTATTCCATCGTGTATATGTACCACATTTTTTTAATCCAGTTCTCTTTTGATGGGCAGCATAGCTGTTTCCAGGTTCTTGCTATTGTGAACAATGCTGCGATAAACATGCGTGTGCAGGTATCTTTTTTATAGAGTGATTTGTGTTCATCAGGATATATTCCCATAATTGCAAGAATCTAATTACAATATAAGAATATATTTATAGACTGAAAATAAACTTTTTTAAAATATAAGAAACACCAAAATGAAACAAAGTGAAGAAAATTCAGACCAGAAGTGTAACAGTCATCAACAATATGATAGAATTAAAGTTAGACACGTTTGTAATGTTAATAAAATTTAATGTATCAAATTTACCTCTAAACAGAAAATGATATGGTCTTCAAAGCAAAATTAAATTCTATGTTATATTAACTATACAGTTAAAAATCACCTAAAAATGTGAACATGCATCTACAGACAAAATGATACCAGGTAAATGAAACTGAAGAGAAAGAAGTAGCTGTAAAATCACATTTAATAAGATCTAATTCAAAAAGAAGACAAAAAATGAGACAAAATTTACACTAAACATGATATTTAAGACAATTGACATGGAAGAGAAAATAATGAGCTCACAGACTACCAACACATAGTAAACCAGGAGCTAAAAAATAAATTAAAAAAGAAGCACATTAAGAGACAGCTTTATTTAAACTCACTCAGACCTTTACATTTTAAATGTTCCAAAGGAAGGTAACAGTCTATGGGAAACAAAAAACCTAACTAACTAGAATGGCTGCAATTGGTATACTATGCAGTATTCATCCCCTAAAAAGGAAAATGATTTATTTGTAAGTGTTCATGGAAAGCCTGAAGAGCATATCATTTGTGAGACCTAGCACTTCTCCAATGAATATCCTAGTAGTCTAAAAAATTCCCAATTATAAAATTATAAAATCTTCAATTAAAAAAAGAAAGATGAACACTTTTCTTGCTATTTAACTGCTATTAGGAATTATTGCCCTAATACCTAATTAAATCATTTTGGGAAAATAATTATATGACTAAAATTTAGAGGCTGAACTAGCTACACTGCTAATAATTATTTTGACCAGAGTCATAGTGACATATCCACCTGCTTTACTTTGTTCACTTGTCTTTTAAGTGGTTTCATTTCTGGATAGTCCACCTATATCCCATCAGTATGTCTTTCTCTTATTTCATTTTGAAATTTATACTTGCATATTTTTCTTTCTGTGATTAACATGTTTATTAAGTTAATTGTTAGTATTGAGCTTTTTTGATGATATGAATGAGATTTTTAAATTTCTATATTTTAAGTGAATATTAGAAAAATTGGAGGAAAACTATAAATATTGCTAATTTTATGTAATATTGAAAGAGCAGTACTTATTCACTTTATTAACTTTACTGTTTTAAGTATAATTTATGCATATTTTTTATTTTCAAATTAACCATTTTGTTAATTGGAATAATAAAAAAATTGTCCCTTTGAAAAATTCATGTATTTTTTCTGTTATTGTTTTTCATCTTACTGACTACTGAATCCAGAACAATTTTTAAAAATAGGGCTTATGGGAAACATTCTTGTCTTATTTCTGAATTTAACAAAAATATTTTTAGTTTGTTGTTAATATGTTGCTATATATTTGAATTAAGTTTTCGCATCACTTTTTAAAAAAATTTTACCAGTTTACAAAGAGCTAAATTTCATTTTTAAACTGATAAAAAGTATCATTTATAAAAATGTATTTTTCTTTGAATTTGAATATGCTACTGGATTTATTTGCTATCATTTTCACTTGAATAGTTGAAGCTATATTTAGTCATCCTGAACCTTATTAACTTTCAATAATTGGGTAAAGAAATGTATCAGCATTTTCACAGAATTTAACCTAGTATAATAATTGTTAATCTGTTTGTTAACTTTGTCAAGTGTTTTAGTAGAGTTTGGGCTAGTTTTTAAAAACATGAATTTTCATTCTTTATGCATTTATTTATTTGACAGGTGAAAGTTGTATATATTTATTGTGTTGGCACTATTTTGTGTAACAATATCAACAGCAAAATATATTTATCACATTCTTAGAGATTATGCAAATAAGTCAGGGTCAAATGCTATTTTTGGGAGTAGATCTTTACAAAACATTTATAAACGTTTATATTCTCATTGCTTTGTAACTATTCCAGTTTTCTATCATCTCTTGAATCAATTTGAACCTTTTATATTTTCCCTGGTTTTTATCTATTTTGTAGAGATTTCTCAGTTATTAATATTATCATCTATTAAATTCTCATAGTTTTGAAAATATCTGCTATGTCTGTATATATGGGTATTTATATGTTCTGAATATCATTTATTTGTATTTATCTCTGTTTTTTTCAACTAGATTTGCTAAAATTGGTGTATATTGTAATATTCATAAAACCTGAACTAGGATTTGAGTTTTAATACACTATTTTCTAGTTTATTGATTCCTGCTTTTATCTCCTATTTCTGATTTTATTTTTTTATAATTTTCTTTCTAATTGAAGTGGAATTGAAATGGCTATTAGTTACCTAACCAAGGTGACTCCATTGTAGTAGTTCTTCCATCTTGTCTCCACATAACCATCCTAACCATTCCAGTAAACAGTATACCACATCTTGTTGGTAGAACTCTGGGGGCTTTCCAGTCACTGACTGTGTCCAGGACATAAAGTTAACCAAAACTCCCCAACATCAAAAGTTGCTAGTTTATGGTTGCTAAGTTGCTAGTTTATGGTTGCTAAGTTGCTGATTTATGGTTGCTAACTTGCTATGTATCCTTGTGGTTTTTGCCTTTATAAACCCCTTGCTTGCTTCATTCAGGGTCAAGAGTTTCTTTCTGATATGAGCCTGCTCTCAACCTCCAGCAATAAAAGACTCAATATTTGACTCTCAGTGAGTTGGCGACTCCTCACTCATGGTGCAGCTACAACAGAATGCTTAATTAATTTATTTTTATTTTTCTCTATTCAAATATTTAAAACTGTGAATTTGTTTTGGCTATATATCATAAGTAATGGTGTCTAGTGTTTTTAAAATAATTTTTCCAAAGTGATCTTTATATATGTCAATTTTAATTTCTTCATAGACCGTGGAATGATTTAGGGGAATGTGATGTTTTTTCTTCTTGTTATTAAACATTAAAAATATAAAATTTTATTATATATAGTAATTTGAATATTTTTCATTAAAATAATGTGGCCTAAAAATGGTATTTTTTCTTTTTTTCAAAATTTTACTTCTCAGCTTTGATTGGCAAAATACATTACATAAGTTTTATGTGCAAAACATGATTATTTGCTATATATATATATATTTTTTTTTTAAATGACTACCACATGAAGTTAATTATCTATGACCTCACTTGTGTACCATTTGTTTGTTTTGTTTTGTGGTGAAAACCTATACAACAGAGTATTGTTAAATATAGTCCTGATGTGGTACATCACATCTCCAAAACTTGTTTTCTTACAACTGGTTTGTGTACTTTGACCAAAATTTCCTCATTTCCTCCATCCTCTAATCCCTGCTAACTACCATTTTACTCTTGACTTCAAGAGTTTGATTTTTTTACAGTTCACATGGAAGTGAAATCATATGACATTTCTCTTTCTACATCTGCCCTATTACACATAGCATAATGCCCTCAGGCATCAACCATGTTGTCCAAATTTGCAGGATTTCTGTTTTATTGCTGAATCTTATTCTGCTGTGTGTGTACCACAATTTATTCATTCATTCTTCCATTCATTTAGGAAGCAAAATTGATTTTTTTTTTTTGTGCTTACTAATGTTTTACAAATTGTCTAAAAACTGATTTTTGGAAAAAATATTATCAGTCAATGGGAACTTATAAAGAAAGTATATCCTGCTTTATTAGGGAAAAACAATGCAAAACTTTCTATTTAACTTGTTAAACATATTAGAAAGGTCTTAATATTTTATTAATCTCTGTGATAATTTTTTAATCTTTATTTTTATCACTTACCATTTGTTCCTAGTAAACATTTAATGAATAGACATGATGTTTTCCTGACCTGAGACTTGAAGCAGAATGAGAGAAGAGCTCTGCGACCTCTCTACACACTTCCTTCTTAGTCACTTTATGTGCTATGTTACTATCTGACAGCAGCACTGTGTGGAATTTGGGACTTCTCTAACAGGGTAGAGATTGTCTCTTGTTGCATCTTTGGAAATGAGAAAAATATTAATCTGTCATAAGTGAGTATCCAAATGAAAGAAAAAGATCACAAGATTGACAATGTACATTTCAGGAGAAAAAGTTTTCTATTAAGGCTGTCTGCTGTTATACACTCTTAAACTTGGGGTTTTGACAGAGGGAGAAATGCAGGTTTGAGGTGCATTTGGGGGAATAATTCAGGCGCTGTGACCTACTTACTTGAAAATTTCTTATATTCTCATTCTTTTCTCCTCAATGAGGAAAAAGTTTACACTTCATAATTTTTATTGATGGAAATTCTCAACTGTCATTACTTCTTATTTAGATGAATTTGGTATCTCTTTAATTACCATAGTGAAAAGACTACAGGGGAAAATAATTCAAAAACTTTGAATAGATGCTGAGTAATTCATAAACTATATCTCTATCACATTGATTTTTAACTTTTAAAGTCAAGCTCTTTACAGAGAAAGGAAACTTATTATTACTGAACAAGATGTAAATGTTGTTAACTTTGACCTCTAATCCCTGCTAACTACCATTTTACTCTTGACTTCAAGAGTTTGATTTTTTTACAGTTCACATGGAAGTGAAATCATATGACATTTCTCTTTCTACATCTGCCCTATTACACATAGCATAATGCCCTCAGGCATCAACCATGTTGTCCAAATTTGCAGGATTTCTGTTTTATTGCTGAATCTTATTCTGCTGTGTGTGTACCACAATTTATCCATTCATTCTTCCATTCATTTAGGAAGCAAAATTGATTTTTGCTTTTTTTTTTTTTGTAAAGATGAAAGTATGGAGGATAGAGATTGAGCAGGACAAAAAGGC
>NW_007114707.1:226032-235660 GCF_000164805.1 Carlito syrichta
GGTGAAAACCTATACAACAGAGTATTGTTAAATATAGTCCTGATGTGGTACTTCACATCTCCAAAACTTGTTTTCTTACAACTGGTTTGTGTACTTTGACCAAAATTTCCTCATTTCCTCCATCCTCTAATCCCTGCTAACTACCATTTTACTCTTGACTTCAAGAGTTTGATTTTTTTACAGTTCACATGGAAGTGAAATCATATGACATTTCTCTTTCTACATCTGCCCTATTACACATAGCATAATGCCCTCAGGCATCAACCATGTTGTCCAAATTTGCAGGATTTCTGTTTTATTGCTGAATCTTATTCTGCTGTGTGTGTACCACAATTTATTCATTCATTCTTCCATTCATTTAGGAAGCAAAATTGATTTTTGCTTTTTTTTTTTTTTTGTAAAGATGAAAGTATGGAGGATAGAGATTGAGCAGGACAAAAAGGCAGGAAGGGTACATGTCAATGCCTAATGCCTTCCTTTTATAAAGCTGTTTTCAGTGGGACAAGGAATGAAGATTTAAGTTTGTCATCTGTGGTTGCACAGATCCGTAGAGAAAATTAGAATAGTGGTATAATTTTATTTGAAGAGGAGTTGAATGAATAGACAGAAATCAAAAGATAACCTCTAAAGTTGGCAGGTCAAGAAATAGGGATCAAATCATGTTGGAGTAATGGGTGATCATCAAAAAGACTTTTTTTTGTAAGTGGCTGCCTCTGGAGAGTTACAGGGAGATATAACAAATAATTGGTTTGGACTTAGCTTCTCTGTATATTTGTTTAATTTTTTTAGGAGAAAAAGGAAACTGGAAGGCATGCTGCCCTTTATATTGTTCATTCTATAACTGACTCAAAAGCTTAAATAAAAATCAAGCAAACAAATACAAGAACTATAGCAATAATAACAATATAGCAGGGCAGCTCCCCCATCAAGAGATAATCCCTGCTGAGAGTGGTACCAAGAGTTCTTAGACCCCCCTTCCCCATCTCAGGCCCTCTGACCACCCTTTCTCTGTTTGTAAACAAGTTCCTTCTAATCAGACTTTATGCAGCAGCTACAGTTTATTCATTCTTCAGACTTTATCTCCTTTAGAAAAGACTTTAAGAATATCATTAATTTTGACCCTACAAAACACAAAAATATTTTAAAGGTCTCTGGCAAAAATAATTGAATTTGATTTGTAATTCACAAAGAAATGAAAAATTTTAGCTATTAACACTTCAATTCTACCTCACTTAGTATCACTTGGTATTAATACTGCCCCACTATGTGTCATATAACAAATATTTATTGAACATCTATATATATTATCATCTTTCTTATCACAGGACTATGTGATTTGGTTGAGAAAAAAATTAATAAATGTAAATAGGCAAAGAGATAAATGTTTAAAATATTGGGAATGATGCTTTAAGAAGAATCTGCTTTATATAGTTTTGTCACTAAGTCCTCCTCTTGAAAGTGATTTTAGTGTTGAGACCTGAAAAATAAGGAGCCAGCTGTGTGTAGATTATCAGAAAGAGTCTTTCAGGTATAGGGGACAGAATCTACAAAGGCCTTACCTATGAAAGGAAGTTGTTGTGTTTAAGAAACTGGAGAACTGATTAGATTGGTGCATAGTGAGCAAAGGGAGCAATGATGGTTAAGTATGATGGAAATATAGTTTGTGATCTGTTCTCACAGCAAAGTTTGAAGGGAATGGTAGATATCTGATATAATTTTCAATGTAATAGGAAGTTATCTTTGGGCTAAAGCAGAAGTAATATAATCTAATTTGCATAGTAACAAATCATTCTTTTTTGCAGGAAGAAATGAGGGTGGAGGTAGGAATAGAATCCTTAATTCATTTAGGATTCTATTGCTGTCATCTAAAAAGAGATGATGGCAGCTTAATTTAGAGAGATGGATATGAAGAAGATGGATTCAACATGCATTTAGGGGGACAGTTTCTCAGACGTAGTCTTATATGCTGTCTTCACTCAGAATACAAAATAGTTCCTCTTCTCTCCGTGTTCGAACTCTCCTACCAACTGAATTTTATCTTCTCTCATATTCAGTACTATCATAGATCAATTATCTCCTGTTTATCCAGTATCTTCTTCAGCCATTTCTACATTGATATCTGTTTCATCTCAGCATATACATACAGGATTAGGATTCTCCCGTCTTTCTAATCTTTCCACAAATTTCTTTTCCCAGTGATAAACTCCTACCTTCTTCCTTTCAAAATTTCATTTATCTCTGCTTCTTACCAGACTTCTGCCTGAAATTATATTCCCTAGAGTCTTAATCTCTAAAGGTTAAATTCTATGATTTTGATTTTGTTTCTTCCTTTACATTGTGGTTCTGCCATGACTTTTGATGAGCCATTTGACTCCTGTCTTTTTCTTCATTTCCCTGATGTCTATGGCAATGTTCTTTGCCATTTCTTTACCTGAATTTTTTTATAGTGTCTCTCCATCTTCCTGTCTTTAAATACTAATACTTATCATGTTTGATCTTCTTTCATTTTCTTTCCACTCTGTGAAATCTCTCTGGATGGTCACCATAATTCCTAAACAACCATCAAGTCTACTTGTTGCTGACAAATTTCAACACTTTCCTTTCCAGTTCTGTGATCTGTGTACATGTTCTTTATAGATTCTAGCTGTCCCTATCCCCTTGTTTTTTCTTTTCCAAAACTTAATACAGTGTACTTTCTCTCTTCTCTGCACCTTGATCTAACTAAACTTCTAGGATTCCCAAGGAGATGGTCTTTAGGTATAAAGTTATTTATACCTTAAAGTTACTCTGGTGTAGGAAATGGAAGTAGCCTGGAATAGAGTACAGGAAAATAAACTGTCAAATTCAGGTTAAATTGTCTGCTGATTATTCACTGCAGGAACTGTGAGTTGATTACAATTCCAGGTGATTGGTTGAGTATCGTAAAGACAATTTCTCCCTGAAGAAAATGCTGACTACTTCTTTCTAAGTTAGTTAAGGTCAATTTTTCTAAAACAAAGTTTTTTTTCTTTATAACAACTTAAGGTTTAAGATTTCTTTTTTTAAGTTCTGCTGAAATTTTAGTCTTGAGCTTTAGAAATTGAAGGAATAGTTGTCTAGTAGTTCAAGAAATTCTGTCTTTTATCAGGGAATCAGCTTGGTCCCTTGAAAATGTCTCCTTTCTCCTTCTGTGTCTTGAAAAGAAAATCATAAAGACAGTGAATGATATTTCAAAATTATCTTTATGCCAAAAATATGAGCAAAACTAAAAAAAGTGGAAAAATGGAAAAATATTGGCGTCTTATGTAACAGATACATGATTGTACCTTAGTTTACAAAGTGATCTTAGAAATAAAAAAGAGTGGTATTGCATATTTCAAAATAGGTATAAGAAAAGATTTGGAGTGTTCTCAACACAAAAAAAAGGATAAATATTTGAGGTGATTGATTTGCTAATTATTCTGATTTGATCATACATACAATGCAATCACTGTATGCAAGCATCAAAATATTACATACACTTCCACAAATATGTACAATTTTTATGCCTCTATAAAAATGAAATAAAAATGAAAGAAAAGCAATATGATTAAAAATTGAACAATATGAATCGAAGGTTTATATGAGGAGGGGTTCAAAAAACTGGAATAATCTGGAGGGTGGGCCTTTTGTAGTACATCCAAAATTTGTTTCTCTAGAGAAAATGTCCTACCAAAGTTTTTATCTGGAAGTTTTGAGGATGTTGCTTCACAATTTGCAGAAGAAATGTGCCAAGTTGTGGCAAACAGGTAGCTGGTTCTTCCACCATGACAACACACCAGCCTACACCGTGCTGTGTATTCAGCAGTTTTTGATTAAAAAACGGCATGACCCCTGTGTCCTACCCTCTCTATTAACCCGATCATGCTCCAAGCAACTTATTTTTGTTTTCTCAGATTAAAAAGTCCTCAAAGGGAAATGTTTCAACAATGTGGAAAAGGTGGCACACACACAAAAAATCACAGAAACACTAAAAGGCATCAAAATTGAGAGGTTCAAAAGCTGTTTCAAGCAGTAGAAAAATGTCTCAATAGGTGCATTGCATCAAAAAGAGAGTACTTTGAAGGTGACTGAAGCTTAAACATGTAAGACTAAATACAGAATTTTTAATAAATAAATTACAAGTTTTTTGAAGTGTCCCTTGTATAATGAATATCAATATCCTATGAAAATATGAGAAAAATACTTTCAGGAAAAACCAAAGAAAGACATAGAAGGAAGCAGTAAAAAAAAAAAAAGTGTAAAGTCTCCTGTGACACTGTGTTGTTGTGGAATGCAAATTCCTCATATAGGGATCATGTTTTTGGATAAGACACTGTCTCTCAAAGCCTTGTTCCTGCACTCATTTCTAAAAAATTCAGATGAAATTTGTATAATATGAAGTTAACCATTTTAAAGTCAACAGCTATGTGGCATTTAGCACATTCACAATGTTGTGCAGCCATCACCTCTATCTACTCCAAAACATTTCTATCACCCCAAAGAAAACCTGTCTCCATTAAGTAGGTATTTTCCATCCCCCTCTACCCACAGCACCGGGTGGCCATCAATGTACTTCTGTGTCTACTATTCTGAATATTTTATGTAAATGTAATCACACAGTGTGTGACTCTTTATGTCTGCTTTCTTTCCCTCATCTTAATGCTTTCTAGATCCATTCATGACATAATATGTGTCAGTACTTCCCTACTTGGAGAGTAATATTCCATTATGTGTGAACACCATGACTGGTTTCTCTACTCGTTCATTGATGGACTTTTGAGTTGTTTCCACCTTTTGGTCACTGTGAATAATAGTGCTATAGACATGCATATGCATGTAATTGTAGAATACCTGTTTTTAATTATTTTGGAAATAGAATTGGTGAAGCACATGGTACCTCAATGGTTAGCTTTTTTGGAGAACCAGCAAAGCGTTTTCCACAGTTGTTTGAACCACTTTAAATTCCCACCAGCAGTGTATGAAGGTTCCAATGTTTCTCACCAACAATTTTTACTTTCCATGTTTAAATTTTTATTTCAATTAACCCTGGGAGAGTTTGAAGTGGTATCTCATTGTGTTTCTGATTTGTACTTCTCCAACAAATAATAATATTATATATCTTTTCATGTGCTCATAGTCTGTTTATCTTCTTTGGAGAAATGTCCATCCATTTAAGTCTGGTGTTCACTTTAAAATTATGTCATTTGTCCTTTTTGGGGGGTGAGATACAGCTGCTTTTATACTCTGGACACTGAACCCTTATACAATTTATGATTCTCAAATGTTTTCTAATTTTATAAGTTTTTTTCACAACTTAGACAACGTTTTTTAAGTCCAAGGCATCTATTTTTAATTTTTTTCTGGTGTTAAATCTAATAATTTATTGATTAACTCATTGTCATTAATATTTGCCTCTTCTAAGAATTTTATGTTTTTGTCACTTATATTTAACTCATTGATCCACTTTTTGAGTTGACTTTTATATATGATGTGACTAAAGATACGACTTTATTCTTTTTTCATTTGTATACCCAGTTATGCCAGCTCCACTTGTTGAGATGATTGATCTTTGCCCATTAAGTGACCTTGGCACTCGTATCAAAAATTACCTGACCATAGCCATATGGTTTTATTTCTGAACTAAATTCTATTCCATTGTTCTATGTCTGTCCTTATGACCACACTATACTATTTTGATTACTGTGCCTGAGTTTTGAAATTGGGAAGTGTGGGTTCTCCAATACTTTGTACTAAATTGTATTCCTCCAAAATTCATATATTGAAGCACAAATCCCCAATGTGATGGTATTTGGAGATAGAGACATTGTAAGTTTAGAATGAGGTCATGAGGGTAGACCCTTATGATAGGTTTTGTGCCCTTGTAAGAAAAACTCATGCTGTCTCTCACTCTTGCTCTCACTCTCACTCTCCCTCTCCCCTCTCCCCTCAAGTCCCCAGCCTTCTCTTCCCCTTCTCTCTTCTCTCTCTCTGCCATGTGAGAACAGTGTGAGAAGGCAGCATGAACAGAACCCTCACCAGAACCTGCATATGTTGACACCCTGATTTCAAACTTCTAACTTCCAGAACTGTGAGTAAATAAATTTTTGTCATTTAAGTCACTCAGTCTATGGTATTTTCTTATGCCAGCCTGAGCTAATAAATCCAAATCTTTTCTTATTTCCAAGTTTCTATTGGCTATTTGAGGTCCCTTGCAATTCCATATGCACGTGAGAATCAACTTTTCTGCAAAAAAGACTGTTGGATTTTCGATAGGGATTGTTTTGAATTTGTAGATTACTTTATCTTTGCAACAGTATCAAGTCTTCTAACCCATGGATACATCCATGAATGTCTTTCTATTTACTTAGGACTTCTTTAATTTCTTTACCCCCTTGGTTAAATTCACTCTTTTGAATGCTAATATAAATGGAGTATTTTTCTTTACTTCCTTTTTGGATTATCCATTCTTGGTATATAGGAACACAATTGATATTTGTATGATTATTTTTTTACCTTGCAGTTTTATTGAATTAGTTTATTAGTTCTAGTAGTCTTCTGTGTGTGGATTTTTGAGATTTTACTAGGTATAGGATTACATCATCTATGAACGAAGAGTTTTACTCCATCATTTGTATTTTGAATGTGTTCCTTTTTAATGTATGGAAGGTAATTTGCTCTTTCTCATAAAATATCTGTGAGAAATGTAAATGTAGGGTTTAGTTAGGTATTGTAAGATGCGTTTCACCTGTGAAAGTACAATGATTTTTGACCAATAAACACTGGTTAGGAGTATTGGAAATGTGAAAGTCAGCTATGAAAAATATACATTAATCAAACTTTCTAAAACTAATTTTTAAACTTAGTGATGGTTTGCAATTCTATTTGAAGAATATGTACTAAGGTATTACCTAAAATAGTTGGAATGGTTCAGATATTATATATAGTGATGATTTCAGCATTAATCATAATGGTTGACTTTTTAAAGATCTAGAATTTTAACAGATGATTATTAAATAGGTTATTAATTAGTTTTAAGATATACTGTGCAATGGTTAAAATATTTGCTGTAGTAGGAGCTTTATAAAATTTTTTGTAAAAATATTTGAAAGGGCTATTTCTTCTCCATTCTCCTCTTTCTCCCTCTTTTTCTATATTCACAAATGAATAAATAATTATATACGCCAAAATATTATTGGCGGTTATCTCTGGGTAGTGGGATTAGTTACTATTTTATTTGTGGCTTTTCTTTTTTCTTTTTTTTTTTTTGAGTTGGAGTCTCACTCTGTCGCCCAGACTGGAGTGCAGTGGCTGCTCCCGGCCACCACAGCCTCGACCTGCTGGGCCCTGGCGATCCTTCCGCCTCAGCCTTCCATTCCAAATAGCTGTAACTACAGGCGTATGCTACCACGCCTGGCTAATTTTTTTTTTTATTTATAGTAGAGATGAGGTCTTGCCAAGCTGCCCAGGTGGGTCTCGAACCCACGGGCTCAGGTGATTCACTCACCTCAGCCTCCCAAAGCCCGGAATTACAGGCTGAGCCACCGAGCCCGGCTATGTGGCTTTTCTTTTAAGTTTACACATCTTCTATATTTATTATGCATGATTTTTTGATAAAGAAAGAAACGTTATCTGAAAGTATCTCACTAACCTAAGGAAAACTTTCTTCTTCAGAATCTTTATGTTATCATTTTAAAACCAGAAACTTTAAAACTTTTCTTAACCAACATGTGAAATAAAAATTATCCTATGGCCTGTTGAATCAACAGTGGAAAAAAGAAGAAGAAATACTCAAATTACCTTTTTTTTGAGAGCCAACCAAAACTATTCTGCAGAATGCTCTTAATGAGATTTTTGAAAAATTAATGGAATAATCACAACATTCAGCTACAAGAACTCAAAGCTATCAGGAATGCTAGTGAACAAAGTTTTTATATACAACAATAGAAACATGAATATATTTTAGCCTGAATTAATTGTAAGTTTAATTTTAAATGTTTAGTTTCTAAGAAATAGAGGGTATGAGTTAAATAAACACTTTGTGCTATAACATCAAATTTTAATTTGGAGATCAAGGACTACTAAAAAAAGTAAGTCTTTCTAGCATTTGCTTCTATGTTTTTGGTTTGAACTTTGGCTAAGAAATTTACAATTCTGGGAATTCTATTAAGAATTAGTATCCATTCCCAGGCCTTGGCACTCAGCTGCCACGAACCCCCCACACCTCCGTCTTGAAGACTAACAGCAGGAACTACAAGGCGTTGGTTTTCGCCCCCAGCATCCTGAGCACCTCGCTCCTCACAGCCCTTGCCCTGAAATCCCCTCTGGCCTGCTTTCCTATGGCTTGAGCACTTCCTTTTGTAGGTTTTGAGAGACGGGGCAAGATGGCGACGGCATAGGTGAACTGGTGAGATTCTCTGAACGGACCAAGACTGCAAACTGCTGAATAGACAGACTGTAAAGCAGAGGGAAAAGTGAACAAAACCAGAAGACCCTCATAAGGAAGAACAGGTCATTGCAGAAGAGAAATAAAAACAACCCCACCTTCCCTCAAAAACAGAATTGAAGAGGGGGAGGGAAAGGGGTAAAGGGAGAAAAATCTACAGAAATGAAGAAAAACCAAAAGAAGAGTATGGGTCTCTCCCAGACGCCTGGGAGAGCAGACACTGAGAAAATTGACTTTGGAATACAAACAATGAAAAGTCCCCAGAATGAAGGGTCTCAAAATGCAAATGTAGATATCAAAACAATAATGGAGAGACTAAAAAGAATTGAGGAGACACAAGAAGAAACTAGGAAGGAGCTGATATCTGAAATAACAGTAATAAAGAATACTGTGAATGAAATAAATAACAAATTGAAAAGCATGGAAAGCAGAATTACCCAAGCAGAAGAAAGAATCTCAGAGCTTGAGGACCAAAATATAGAAATAACCCAAACTCTTAAAAACACAGAAAATAAGCTCAAAAAGACAGAACAAAACCTTCAAGAGATGAGTGACTACCTCAAGAGGCCTAACCTAAGAATAATCGGACTCCCTGAGGCAGAAAGAGAAACAGAGACCACATTGGAACAAACTTTCCACGAGATCATTCAAGAAAATTTCCCTTATCTAATCAGTGATACAAAAATTCAAACACAAGAGATTCAGAGAACCCCCGCAAGACAACAAATGAGAAGACCAACTCCTAGACACATAATAATTCGCCTAAATAAAGTAGGCACAAAAGAAAAAATCCTAAAGGCAGCAAGAGAAAAAGGCCAGATCACCCACCATGGAAGACCAATCAGAATAGCAGCAGATTTATCTGCAGAAACCCTGCAGGCTAGGAGAGCTTGGAGCCCTATCTTCAAAGTCCTAAAGGATAAACAATTTCAACCAAGAATAACCTACCCAGCCAAGCTAAGCTTCATCAGTGAGGGAGAATTAAAATCTTTCCCAGATATCCAATCCCTAAGAACTTATGCAGCCACAAAACCATCTCTACATGAAACACTCAAGAAAGTACTAAACACAGAAGAAAAGGAAAAAAGAACAACGTTCTTCACAAGAGTACAGGGAAAAGAATAAATATACACGAACCAACCCCAAAAGCAAAGAAGACAAAAAAAAAAAAGAAAAACCAAGTGG
>NW_007114707.1:236593-237911 GCF_000164805.1 Carlito syrichta
ATACACCACTCGCAACCTTAGACAGATCATCAGGACAAAAAATCAGCAAGGAGATCCGGAACCTCAATGAGACTCTGGACCAAATGGACTTAATTGATACCTATAGAACACTCCATCCAAAGACCACAGAATACACATTCTACTCATCACCACATGGAACATATTCTAAGATCGACCACATAATTGGACACAAATCAAGTATAAGCAAATTTAAAAGGACTGAAATTCTACCATGCACCTTCTCGGACCACAGTGGAATAAAAATAAACATTGACACCAACAAAGTCCCCCCAAAACCCATAAAGACATGGACACTAAATAGCATGATGCTAAATAACTCCTGGGTCAATGATGACATCAAAATAGAGATCAAAAGATACCTGGAAACAAATGAAAATAACAAAACATCTTACCAAAGTCTCTGGGATGCCTTAAAAGCTGTAATAAGAGGGGAATTTATATCCCTACAAACACACATGAGGAAAATGGAAGGAACAGAAATTGACAACCTAACAAGCCACCTAAAGAAGCTGGAAAAGCAAGACCACAAAAACCCTAATTTCAGCAGAAGAATCCAGATCACCAAAATAAAAGCCCAAATCCAGGACATAGAAGACAAAAAGATAATACAAAAAAATCAATGAAACAAAAAGCTGGTTCTTCGAAAGGGTAAACAAGATTGATGGTCCCCTAGCTAGACTGACCAAGAAAAAACGAGAAAAAAACCAAATAAGCATAATCAGAAACACAAAAGATGAAGTCACATCTGACCCTGAAGAAATACAAAAGATCATTAGAGACTACTACATACACTTTTATGGAAACAAACTTGAAAACCAGAAGGAAATGGAAGACTTTCTGACATCACACAACCTACCTAGGTTGGAACAAGAAGAAATTGAGACCCTAAATAAACCAATAACAATCAAAGAAATCGACCACGTAATAAGAAAACTTCCTACAAAAAAAAGCCCTGGTCCAGATGGCTTTCCAGCAGAATTCTACAAGACATTTAAGGAGGAGCTGATACCAATCCTACTGAAGGTATTCCAGGCGATCGAAAAAGATGGAACTCTCCCCAAATCATTTTACGAAGCCAACATCACATTGATACCCAAACCAGGTAAAGATCCAACAAAGAAAGAGAACTACAGGCCAATATCTTTGATGAACATAGATGCTAAAATTCTCAACAAGATCCTAGCAAACCGGATTCAGCAATACATCTCAAAAATCATCCATCATGACCAAGTAGGCTTCATTCCTGGCATGCAAGGCTGGTTCAATATTCGTAAAACCCATAAATGTAATTAAATAC
>NW_007114708.1:0-397 GCF_000164805.1 Carlito syrichta
TCACCTCAGCCTCCCAAAGGCGTGGGATTACAGGCTGAGCCACTGAGCCCAACTTGATTTTTTTTTTTTGAGTTGCCGGAACCCATAATGGAGACAATTAAGTAAGCATGCCATTAGTTTGCAAACAGAAATGCCAACAGAGGAAGGATTCATTAATTTGTTGATAAAAAATGATTTACTGTCCTACAGCGTATTCATCAACTATCTTCAATTCATTCTTTATGAAGCACAAATTGAATTCTTAAAAAAAAATATAAACTAACATTTGTACAGCTTATTGTATTTGCTAAACGGGAAGCTCTTAACATCAACTATTGAGCTGGGCTTGGTGGCTCACCCTGTAATCCCAGAGCTTTGGGAGGCTGAGGTGAGTGGATTGCCTGAGCCCGCGGGTTCA
>NW_007114709.1:0-396 GCF_000164805.1 Carlito syrichta
AACGGCCTTGCCCTGGGTCGTGGGGCAGAGGACATGTCGCCAGGAGGGGCCCCCAAGGGACACATGGCTGTTTGCAGTTCCAGGGAGATAAAGAGTTTGTTTTCCCAGTGGGCACAGGGCCAGCAGGGGGGCTGCGAGGCAGCCCGGGGTCAAGGCCAGGCCGCCGCGGGGCTCCTGGGCCACCTCGGTCTCCCCTTCCCGAGGGGGTCCACCACACCAGTGGCCCCCCGTGCGGCCGGCAGCGCTATCTGCTCCGAGACCCTGCCCTGGGGTCGAGATCCTCCCTGGGGTCCCAGGTGTGAGGCTCCCAGCTATGGGATCCTGTGGTCCACCAGCCCAATTAAGGCTGCATTCCCCAGGTCCTGTGACTCCGGCAGGCGCAGCCCTGCCCAGAGG
>NW_007114710.1:0-396 GCF_000164805.1 Carlito syrichta
CAAACCCGGTCTGCAGAAGTCGGGGCCGGGCCGCGGTGCTCGGTCGGAGCGGGGCCCTCCTGGGGCGTGAGGTCGCTGCCTCTGGGGCAGGAGGGCCTTGCGGCAGCGGCCTGCGGCACAGCAGGGCTCGGAGGCCGGACCGCCGGAGGCGTGGGACCCGGAGATGGGGCGGGGCCGGGGCCGCCACTCACCAGAAAAGAGCAGAGGAAGATGAAGGAGACGAAGTAGAAGTAGGCGAAGTCGCTCCCGCAGGCCGCGGCGTGGGCCTGCTCGTCGCAGGCCTGCTGGCCCAGGCACGACAGCATGATCTCCTGCCAGGCCTCCCCGGTGGCACTCCTGAGAAGAGGGCAGAGCCGGGAGGCCTGAGAAGGGACAGCCAGCCCGCCCGGAATCGGC
>NW_007114711.1:0-396 GCF_000164805.1 Carlito syrichta
AACTTGGTGAGACCTCATCTCTACAATAAATCAAAAAATTAGCCCGGCATGGTGGCATGTTCCTATAGTTCCAGCTGCTTGGCTGAGGCGGAAGGATCACCTGAGCCCAGCAGGTCGAGGCTGCAGTGACCGTGAGTGTGCCACTGCACTCCAACCTGGGCAAAAGAGTGACACTCTAACTAAAAAAAAAACAAAAGCAAAAAAAAATAATTTCCCACTTGATTTCTCACAAAGAGAATAAAACTAAGCAAATTATGAGGGTCCCGTCCCTCAAATAGATTAGTATCTCATTGGGAAGGAGAGAGTTATACCTAAAAAGTAATTTTAAAAAGGTAATATACCCGGGCTCGGTGGCTCAGCCTGTAATCCCACGCCTTTGGGAGGCTGAGGTGAGTG
>NW_007114712.1:0-396 GCF_000164805.1 Carlito syrichta
CCCCCACCCCCCCCCCCAGGCGGCTGCCTCGCCTGGCGCCAGCCAGTGACCCTCCCTTTTGGCTGAGCTGTGGGACTCAGGTGTCCGGCTGTCATGTCCTGTGAGCCAGCGCTGGGCGGAGAGCCTCCTGGAGTGCTCCCTCTCCTCCCCAGGAGGCAGGGACCTGCACAGGAACTGGCAGGGGTGAGGCTGGCAGCCCTGGCCCATGGTCCAGATGGGATAAGGTAGAGGCAGGAATTGTAGTCGGGGTGGTCCTGACCCCAGAGCTGCAGGGCTGGAGGACTCCCTGAGGCTGTCCAGGGGATGGGTGGGTGTGGTCTGCTGTGCTAGGAGGGACATCCACTGTGTGTGTCTGTGTGTGGCCTGTGTCTGCCCCTCTGCCTGGGTGTGGGGCAA
>NW_007114713.1:0-396 GCF_000164805.1 Carlito syrichta
CAGGACGTGACTCGCCGCGGCCAGGTGCCCACTGGGGATGAGGGCCGCACGCAGCGCCGTCCCCTGCATCCCACGCCGCCACGCACTCCCGGCCCCGTTGGTTCTGCGCTGCTGTCGGGTGTGGACGAACCTCCCCCGTGGCCAGGTCCCGAGAGGAGCATTCAGTGTCCCACGCTCTCTGTCCCAGGTGTCCATGGTGCCTTTGTGCGGGCGTCTCCTGGGACCAATAGGTTTTCACTGTCATTATTGACACACGGATATTCATGGACTTGATGTGTGTCTGCTCATTGCAGGTACGTGCGGTAATGAGCTGCTTTTAAAATTAAAAACACGGCGGGGCTCAGGGGCTCAGCCTGTAATCCCGCGCCTTTGGGAGGCTGAGGTGAGTGGATTGCC
>NW_007114714.1:0-396 GCF_000164805.1 Carlito syrichta
AAAAAAAAAACCAAAAAAAAATACCATTGGCCAGGCATGGTAGCTCACGCCTATAATCCCAGCACTTTGGGAGGCAGAGGCAAGAGGATTGCCTGAGGCTAGGGATTCGAGAACAACCTGGGCAACTTGATGAGACCTCACCTCTACAATAAATCAAAAAATTAACCAGGCGTGGTGACACGTGCCTGTGGTTCCAGCTACCTGGAAGGCTGAGGCAGAAGGATTGCCTGAGCCCAGCAGGTCATGGCTGCAGTGGCCGTGAGCTTGCACTCCAGCCTCGGCAACAGAGGGGCCATGAGCTTGCACTCCAGCCTGGGCAACAAAGGGGACATGAGCTTGCACTCCAGTCTGGGCGACAGAGTGAGACTCCAACTCAAAAAAAAAAAAAAAAAAACA
>NW_007114715.1:0-396 GCF_000164805.1 Carlito syrichta
AGCAGGTCGAGGCTGCGGTGACGGTGAGCGTGCCCCTGCATTCCAGCCTGGGCGACTGTGAGACTCCGACTCAACAAAAGAAAAGTGCGCAGATTCAATGAGCCGTTGGGAGTCGTGTTGCTGGTGGTTCTCTGCCTGGTGGCCCTCCTCCCCCAGGAGTTCAGGGAAAGGAGCCAGCTGGGGGCACGGGAATCTGTGTAACCCCAGTGGGAGCCCCGGGAGCAGGGGTGGGGAGTGAGAGCAGGCGGGCACAGCTTCCCCAGCCCCACCCTCCACCCGCCTGGCTCAGAGAGCGTGGGGGTGGGGCTCGCTCCCCAGGGCAGCCGCGGCAGGTGGGACCCCCACAGGCGGATGTGTGGCTGGCCACACCCCCGCCGGCTGGCCCGTCTCCTGCGG
>NW_007114716.1:0-396 GCF_000164805.1 Carlito syrichta
GGGGGGGCTCACCCCAGGAGCCAAGGCTGCTCAGGGCGCCAGGCTCAGTCGCCCTGGGGAGACACTTGTGCCCAGGCCGAGGCAGGACCCCTTGGTCCACGCAGTCACCGCCAGAGGGCGCAGCTGTTGTCCAGGTGAGGGCAAGGGGTGGCATCCCCCTTCCCAGCTTCCAGAGAAACCAAATGGTCTCCTGGGTCTGGAAGCTGACCCCTCGGAGTCCCGGGAGGCCCCGTGGCCTTCCCATCTCTGTCACCTGAGGTCCTGTTGACTCTTCCTCCCAGTTCCTGCTTAGCCCTGGGAGTCAGATTTCCTCGGCCTGGGTATCAGGGAGCCTGGGGTCCCCTTGCTGACCTCATGTCTGGTCTGCCCAGCCTGCCCCCAGCGCCCCTCCCCGAC
>NW_007114717.1:0-396 GCF_000164805.1 Carlito syrichta
ATGAAACGTAATTGTACACCTAACCCTTAACTGTACCCCACAAAACTATAATAAAAATACTGATTAATTAATAAAAAAAAAATATCTTTCACCATGTTTAGAGAGTTGTACAAATTGACAAAAAATAGCAGTTTCAAACAATGATCACTCATTATCTGACAGAATCCTAGTTCAGAATTCCAGGTGAATTTGCGTGTTCTTTGTTCAGGGTCTCACAGAGACAAAGTCAAGATATTATCTGGGCTGGGAGCTTACATTGAGGTTCTGAGGAAGAATACACTTCGTTCATTCTGCTTTTTGCAGAATTCCACTCCATTTTCTTTCTAAGTGTTGAGCTTAGACTTCTCTGGGTTTTCCTCTCCTCTCCTGTCTTCTCCTCTCCTCTCCTCCCCTCCC
>NW_007114718.1:0-396 GCF_000164805.1 Carlito syrichta
CTGGCCCTTGGGGGAAGGAGGGGCTTCGAGGCTGGCCCTTGAGGGAGGGAGGTGGATGGTGGCTGGCCCTGGGGGTGGGAGGTGGAAGGAGGCTGGCCTTTCGGGGGAGGTAGGTGGACTGAGACTGGCCCTGGGAGGAGAAATGTGGTTGGCGGCTGGCCCTTTGGGGGAGGAAGTTGGATGAAGTCTCGCCCTTGGGTGAGGCCGGTGGATGGAGGCTGGCTCTTCGAGGAGGGAGGTGAATGGAGGCTGTCCCTGGGGGAGAGAGGTGTTTTGAGGCTGGCCGATTGGGGAGGGAGGGGCTTCGAGACTGGCCTTTGGGGGCAGGAGGTGGATAGAGGCTGGCCCTGGGGGAGAGATCCTGGCCCTTGGGGGAGAGAGGGGGTTGGAGGCTGA
>NW_007114719.1:0-396 GCF_000164805.1 Carlito syrichta
CTGGGTGACAGAGTGAGACTCCAACTCAAAAAAAAAAAAAGTTTATATTCAAGAAACTAGAAATAGGAGATAAGGAAGTGCAAATGGGGCAGCCCCCTCAGGTACCCTCCCGCTCTGGGAGCTTTTCTGCCATCTCAATAAATCCTACTTTCAAAAAAAAAAGGAAGTACAAATGGTAATAAAAGTTAGAATTTAATCAAACAAAGGGTTCTGGGGATTTAGAGGAAGGGGTTTAGGGAAAACTCCAAGGAAAGTTACTGTGACCCTTGAAGTCAACAAGTTTCAGTCTACAATAAAATAAGAACACAGACAGTCCCTTCTGCTCTTCCCCACAAAGTACTTCTTTTTTTTTTTTTTTGAGTCGGAGTCTCACTCTGTCGCCCAGACTGGAGTGCA
>NW_007114720.1:0-396 GCF_000164805.1 Carlito syrichta
ACCCCCCCCCCCCCAGTGCCAAGCCTGCAGGACTCTCCCCCAGTCTCACCCCTCCCAGTTGTTCTAGCTAACACCACCCCCTCTTCCCCAGCCTCCGCCTGTTCTCACATACCTCTGGCCTCAAAGCCCAGGGCATCCACCCAGGAGGGACAGGGCCAGGTCCCCACTCAGAAACATAAATTAGTCCCTGTTTGTTTTCTTGTATTTTAAGTCAGCATATGAATAATTTACAAGAGTGAAAACAGAAGGATAGTAAACACCTTTATTAGAAATTGTAGTAGCCGGGCTCGGTGGCTCAGCCTGTAATCCTGCACCTTTGGGAGGCTGAGGTGAGTAGATTGCCTGAGCCCACAGGTTCGAGACCCGCCTAGGCAACTTGGCGAGACCTCATCTCTA
>NW_007114721.1:0-396 GCF_000164805.1 Carlito syrichta
AAAAAAAAAAAAAAAAGAAATTTCCATGAGTTAGAGAATGTGAATATCTTTTTTCTGCCAGAACCTTAAAAAATTTTGGATTTAAAGTATTCTCCCTGTTTTTGTTATGAAAATTTTCAAACCCACAAGGACGTTGAAAGACTAGCAACAAAAACATTCATATTCCTTCCATCGAGATGATAACAGCTGATATTTTGCCATATGGCAAACATATGTAATTTCCTGAACTAGTTGATAGAAAGTTGCAGAATGTGTGAGGTTTTCCATTTGCAATGTTATTTATTTTATGTTCTTATAGAGACGTGGGTAGAAGTCAGGATGAGCAGCACAAGGAGATTCTGCGCTGGTGAAGCTGGGCCTCCAACTGGCCCTCACTCCTCTGGGTTGGGCCCGGGG
>NW_007114722.1:0-396 GCF_000164805.1 Carlito syrichta
CCCGGGGGAGAGTGAGACTCCAACTCCAAAAAAAGAAGAGGAAATAAACTGCCACTTACTGAGCGCCTGCTGTGCGCAGCAAGCTACACGTTCGTTTGCTTCTGCGATAACCTTGGGAAGCACAGAAGCATTTCAGTAACGCGGAGAGCCAGGACCCCAGGACCCAAGGCGTCACCACCACCGGTCAGCCGTGCACAGGCGCTCCCTGGGCCCCTGCGCCCCGAGCCCGGGCCCAGACTCTCTCCGGAGTCGCGGCTCGCTTCAGCGGCGGCAGCAGCCGGGGGACGGCGCCCGGATCTGCGGGGCCGTGTCACCCCCCGCCCCGGGCGGCTGGGACTTAAGCCTGGAGGTGGTGGAAGCCTCCCGCTCGAGCGAGGGGGCGTCCGGACTCCGAGG
>NW_007114723.1:0-395 GCF_000164805.1 Carlito syrichta
ATCCACTCACCTCCGCCTCCCAAAGGCGTGGGATTACAGGCTGAGCCACCGAGCCCGGCTCTTTTTTTTTAAGGTGTGAGTTTTTCCATAAAAACGGTATTTTTAGATGAAAAAAGAGACAACTCTCAGAGATAAATAAAAACATCACATGCATTTTTTAAAAAAGTTTTCTGACCGCGGCAGTGGGCAGCTGCCACAGTTTGTTCTCTTCAAACTGGGGAAGAATCTGGAAAAAAATAACAGCTTAGGAAAGATTAGTCCAGTGTCCAAGGCGGACGCTGGACGTCTTAGGCCCCAGGGGGCTCAGGATGGGGCCTGGCTCTCTGGCTGCTTTGATTCCCAGCCCCTCCGGCCGCCCCGGCGAGCAGAGCCGCGGCCCCAGGACGGGGCAGGAA
>NW_007114724.1:0-395 GCF_000164805.1 Carlito syrichta
CTGCTGGGCTCCGGCGATCCTTCCGCCTCAGCCTTCCGAGGAGCTGGAACTACAGGCACGTGCCACCACACCCAGCTAATTTTTTTGATTGATTGTAGAGAGGAGGTCTCGCCAAGTTGCCCGGGCTGGCTTCGAACCCCTGGGCTCAGGCAGTCCTCTCTTCTCTGCCTCCCAAAGTGCTGGGATTACAGGTTTGAGCCACCGTGCCCTGCCTGGGATCCTGTCTCTTAACAACAAAAAGCCGGAGTTGTAGAATAAGTACAGCATGATATTAGGGTGAATGTCATGTGAAAAATAAAGCAAAGCTTTACCTGAATGATTTAAGTCGTTTTTTACTCCTCTCCCCTTTTTTATCCCCTCCCCTCCCTCTACTCCCCCCCCCCCCCCCCCCCCCC
>NW_007114725.1:0-395 GCF_000164805.1 Carlito syrichta
GCCTGGGTGGAGACCCGCTTCCTGGCGAGGGCGGGTGGGCTCCTCTCCCGCAGGGCCTAGGCTGGGGCACCCCGGGGCCGCCCCTTTTACCCCGCGGCGTTGCTGGAGGTGCTTGCAGCATGGTGATCTCAGGACGGCGCCACTTCCAAGGCCCAGGGTCCCGGGCGGGCGGAGCTCACCGCTTCTTCATTCTGGTTTTCCAGGGTCCTGCAGCTGCAACTCAGGGGCCACCGGAGCCTCCGGTCCGTGGTCGCCCCGGAGCTCCCTCCTGTCCCGTCCTGGTCCCCCCCGGAGCGCCCTCCTGTCCGGGCGCCGGCCTCAGGGACCCGCCGACTGAGCGCAGCCTCCGCTTTTCGCCTCCTTGCAGGCTGGTCCCGCAACCCTGGGTTCCAACA
>NW_007114726.1:0-395 GCF_000164805.1 Carlito syrichta
AGCCCAGCAGGTCGAGGCTGTGGTGGCTGTGAGTGTGCCACTGCACTCCAGCCTGGGCGATAGAGTGAGATTTTGACTCAAAATAATAATAATAATAATAATTTTTTAAAAATTAGCTGGGCATACCCCTGTAGTCCCAGCTACTTGGGAGGCTGAGGTGGGAGAATTGCTTGAGCCCAAGAGTTGGAGGCTGCAGTGACACTATACTCCTGCCTGAGCAACAGAGCAAGACCCTGTCTCTAAAAAAAAAGAAAAAAAGTATAAATCTAAGAATGCTTATTTTAATGAAAGCAGAAAAATCATAAACAAAAGAAAAGTTTTTCTAAATTTAGGGATTTTTTTTCTTTCTTTTTTTTTTTTTTTTGAGTTGGAGTCTCACTCTGTCACCCAGACTG
>NW_007114727.1:0-395 GCF_000164805.1 Carlito syrichta
ACGCCCCGCCCACGCGCCGCCCACGCGCCGCCCCCTTTCCTGTGCCCGAGGCCTGCAACCCCAGGATGCACATGACCCGGTTCTGGTCCTCAAGGTGCAGACAGGAAAGGCCTTTGTACGCACGTGCCAAGCCCTGAAAGACGCGGCTTAAGACAAGGGATGGGGCCGCAGGCCCCTCGGTCTGCAGCCTCCTGCCAGCCCAGCTGCCGCCCCAGGGGACCCCAGGCCGGACACACATGAGCAGGCCTGTGTGCTCCTCCCAGGTGCCCGGGCACCGCCTGCGTGCGAGGGAGTGCAGAGTTTACCTCAGGGGATCCCAAATGGACACGGCTGCTGGCCGTGCCCCCCCGGGGACGCAAGCTCTCGCGAGAACCTCTCCCGAGCTCCCGCCCCCG
>NW_007114728.1:0-395 GCF_000164805.1 Carlito syrichta
CGGGGACCCCGCCTCGCTCGGGACCTCTGTGCCCTCGACCCCCGTTCTTAAGGATTAGAAGGCAGAGACGAAGGAGGCGCCCGACATTGAGACCGAAATGCGCTCCGAGCCATCGGGATGGGCCGGGGACAGGTGCGCATCCTGCCCAGGTGCCACGTGGGGCTGCTAGGGGACCTGGTTCAAAGCACCCAGGGAGCCTCTATGACTCAGTTCTGTGTCCTCTCTCCAGAGGATTCTGAAGAGATCGCAGTGGCCTCCTTTCCCTTCCTGTGCGATGCCCAGGCTCCTGCCTCTCCAGCCTCACCACGTGTTCTTGCCTCTCCTTGGGGTGTTCCCTCTCCCCACCACACACACACACACACACACACACACACACACACACACACACACACACA
>NW_007114729.1:0-395 GCF_000164805.1 Carlito syrichta
ATCCTTCAGAGCTGACCCGGGCCTCTCCCTTCTCCGGGGACCCTGGGGCCTCCCATTCCGGCCCGGAGAGGGGCATCCCAGGGCCACACCGCGCGCTCCCGGCCCATCCCCCGCCCAGGCCCGACTCCCCTCCTCCCTGGGACCCGAAGGGACCGCGGGGGCCGCGCGGCCTCCGCTCTCCCACCCGTGACTGGCCCTCCGGCCCGGGAAACAGCCAGCCGGGGGGCGGGGCGCCTCCCCTCTGCGTAGACTTCGGCTCTGCCCCGCCCCTCCCTCTGGGTGCGAGGGGCACAAAAGCGGTCCCCTCCCCTCGGGCGCAGGGGTGTGCTCTGCATTGGGAGGTTCCCGCCTCTCCCGGGGCCCCCGCCCAGAGGGTCCAGTGGCCTCCCACAGAC
>NW_007114730.1:0-395 GCF_000164805.1 Carlito syrichta
CAGAGACACCGGGTGGGGGGAGCAGGGGGTCCTCCGGCAGCCACCGGGGGAGGGGTGCTGGGAAGATCCGGCTGGGTCTCGCCTGAACCCTCTGGGACCTTGGGCTGGCGGCGGCCATCGGCCTCCCTGAGCCCGTGCCCTCCTCTGTGGGACGGGGTCGTCACCCACCAGCCAATTTTCACCGAGAACCAGCGGTGGGACACAAAGCGGGCCCAGCCAGGGCCCGGCCCGCAAAAACGCCTCGTTTCCGTCGGAATGGAAAAGAGACGCAGGCCGCAGAAGGTGCGAAGCTGGGGGAAGGCAGGGTGGCGATCGGGAGGGCTTCCTGGAGACGGAAGACTGGGAGGACGAGGCAGGGCAGCACACGGCACTCAGGCCTCCCACCCGAGGGCGGC
>NW_007114730.1:875-15265 GCF_000164805.1 Carlito syrichta
CACGCCCTCGGCCCGCTGTGTAGCCGGCTCACTGGCGTCCAGGCTCCTGAGTGGCTCGGGCTCCTTGGCGACTCCGGCTGGTCATCCCAGGTCAGACGTGCGGCTTGCAAACGCTGCCTCCCGTGCCCCGGCTGTCTCCTCGCCCTGCTGACGGCTTCCTCGGCTGCACGGGGGTTTCGCTGGACGCCCTCCCACGTGTCTATCTCTGGTGCCCACTGCGCGGCCGCGGTCACACCCCGACGCCCTCGCCCCGGCCACCGTCGTGTGGCGCTCCTTGTGCGCCCCCGGTCGTTTCTCAGTTTCGGGCCTTGCGAGAGAGTCCCTCGTCCGTCCTGAGTTGACGTTTGTGCACGGCGGGAGCCAAGGGTCCGGTTTCCATTCTTCTGCGTGTGGAGTTTTAGTTTCCCCAGCGCCGTGCATTGAAGAGACAGTCCCGTCCCTGCTGTACACTCCTGGCAGCTTTGCTGAAAGTTCACTGACCTTGAATACATGCATTTATGTCTGCGCTCTCTGTGCTGTTCCACTGGTCTACATGTCTGTTTTATGCCAGGATCAGCTGTTTGGATTTCTAGAGCTTTGTAGTGTGTTTTAAAATCAGGTAATATGACGCCTCCGTGTTTTTCTTCTTTCTGCTTAAGATACTTTGGCTATTCCAGGTCTTTTGTGGCTCCGTACAGATTTTAGGGTTTTTTCCCTACGTCTGTGGAAAGTGTCACTGGAATATGGCTCGGGATGGCACGGGCTCTGGGGGTCACTTTGAGTCGTATGGCCGTCTGGATATCAATTCTTCCGACCCATGAACTCAGCGTGTCTTTCTATCTATTTGTCTCTTCAAAATCCTCAAGGTTTCCCAGTTTTTGGTGTGCAAGTCTCTCGCCTCCTTGGTTGAATTGGTCCCTAGGTATCTTTTTGTGGATCAGTCTGTGTCTTTGCCGGAGAGTTCGCGGTCAGCGTCTGGAAATGCTACTGCATCGGTGCGTCTCTGGTCCTCCCTGACGGCGGCCGCGTGGAGCCTCACTTCTCTCGTCTGTGCGGCGGGACGCGGCTCCCACGGGGTGCTGGGCGTGTGCTGTCTTGCTCCGGGCTGGAGTGGGTGCCGGTCCCCACGGCGGGTGCGGAGGCAGGGCCAGCGCGCGCTCCTTTTCGCACAAGGGATGGAACATCTGCGCTTTTGATGCGACCGCTCCGTGCTTCCCAGGAATTCCCCACGTGGTGCAGCCATCCCCCCGGTCTACCGCCTGCCGGTTTCATCACCTCCAGGGGACTCCCCCGCTCCGCCGCCCTGTGGCGGTCACTCCCCCTCTCCCTCCCCCGGCCCGGCGACCACTGGCCTGCCCTCTCCGTGGAGCTGCCGGTGCTGGACACGACACAGAAGCAGAATCACGGGACACTCGGTCTCGCGTGACGGGCCTCATCCACGTCGTGCGCTGTTCTCGAGGCCCACCTGGGCCGCAGAGGCGTCAGGGCCTCCTTCCCTTCTTGTGGGCAAAGCACAGCCCGTTCTGCGGACAGACGGCGTTTTGTCTATTCACTCCGCAGCTGATGGCCAGGCGGGTCACGTCCACTTTCTGGCGACGGCGAGTAACGCCACTGCGGACCTCATGGACGCGTCTCAGTGTGGACGGACGTCTTCCTTTTTCTCAGGGGCACGCCAGGCGTGGACCCGCGGGGTCACGTGCTCCCTCGGGTTTCAGCTACGGAGGAACGGCCGGGCTGCTTTCTGGGCAGCTGTACCACTCCACCCGCAGCGTGCGAGGCTCCGATCCCTCCCGTTCCTCGCCAACACCTGGGACTGTCTGTGTTGTATTTCAGCCGCCCTCGTTGTGTCCAGCGCTGCGATTCACCCGGCGTCCCTTCCCACGCCTGTCACAGGCAGGACCTCTCTCCCCCGTGAGGGTGTTGAATCAAGACCCTGACAACTCCACGGAGGCCGAGTTCTGCTGCGTCTTGAACCTGTGCCTTGGGTGTGTCCCCAGGGGGCTCGCCCACCATTCCCGGCATCCCCAGCCGTCAGGGCAGCGACCAGCGCCCCCAGCCACACGGGGCGGGGAGCGCGTGAGCACCCCCGCCCTCCCCCCCTCTGCCACGGCGACCTTGGAGGCCGCCAGGTGGAGGGGCCAGCCGCCCGCGTCAGACCGGGACGGGCCGAGCCGCCGAGAGCGCCCTGCGGGACCTGGGAGGGTCTGGCCGCGGCACGCACCTTGTCGCCCGTGAGGCTCCTCTTCCTCGTGGGCCGGGGAGGGGGCAGGAGCACATACAGGTCGGCCACGGTGGGCAGGCCGGGCGTCACCACGGTCACCAGCAGCTCCTCGGGGATGCTGGTCTCCTGCGGGCACAGCAAGCCGCCTTTGCCCCACCCAGGTCGGGGCCAGGGACGCCCCCTCCCCGCTCCGGGCCTCGGAGTCCCGGACCCCCCGCCTGCAGCTCTGCCTGCCCCACACCCGCCGCCCGTGGCCAGGCCTGCCTGCTCCAGTCCGTCCTTCCCTGGGCGGCAGCGAGCACGTCCCTTTCTGGCGATCGCCCCCCGGACGCCGGGTGGGCCAGGGCTCCTCGACACGGCGTTCCCGGCCTGCGGCCTGGCCCTGCCGAACCCGGCCGCCTGGCCCTTCTCACTCCCCAGCCCCCAGGCCCAGCCACAGCCGCACACCCTCACACAACTCCCTCGACCCATGAGGCACCGCTCGTGCGCGTCCCTCTGCCTCCTGGACGTCTCACTCCATGCACCTCTCCTTGGCAGACTCCTACTCATCCTTCAGTGCCCAGGGCCCTTTTGCCAGCAAAATTCACAGGATGAGGGAAAGCCTGATCGGAGGGGATCCCCCCTCCCGTGACAGCCTTGAGTGGTTCTAGGGGACGGGTCTTTCTCTCACTGGGGCGCCAGGGGCCTTGGGCATCCCAACGGATGGCTGCCCTCTGGGAGCTCCCTGAGGGTGGTGAGCACGTCTGATTCTTCTGTCCCCAGGGTCTGGCCCAGAAGAGAAGTCCATGAATAAGGGACAATCCCCTTAAAGGGACGCCGGCCCGCTGGAGGACAGCGGCAGGGCCTCCTGCAAACAGCTGCTGCTCAGGAGACGTGCATGGAGACCGCCCCGCCCCACCGCCCCGGAGGCGGCATTGCAGAGACGCCGGCGGGGAGGCACTGGGCAGGCACCTTGGAGAGCAGCCGGGTGACCACCAGGCCCACGTCCTCCCTCCACTCGGGCGTGTTGGGGTTGTAGGCATCCAGGCTCTTGGAAAACTGCAGCGGCACAACCTGGAATTGATCTGGAACGGGGCGGGGCGGGAGAGCGGGTGGGTCCAGGAGTGCCGTCACACGCCCCGGCTGGTCCGGGGTGGCCCCTGGGCTCAGGGCCTGCAGCCCAGAGGCCCAGCCCCCGGCGCCAGCGGGCCAGAGCAGGCCTGATCTCGAGGGTTCCAGGTCCGCGCTCCCTCCCTGGCTGCCTCCTGAGAGGAGCAACAGCAAGTATGGTGACCGTGACGGTGATAAGGACGGTGGCAGTGACCTCGGAGGGAGGGCCTCACGTGTACCCAGGCTGCTCAGTGACATCTCCCCCCGCCCCGTAACTCACGAGGATGAACCCACCCCCGAGGTCGGCCTCTCTTCCCTCAGGGACCCATGAACTTGAGCTGGGCTGGTCCCCCCACCAAATTAAGAGTTCCTCAGAGCCGAGGCCGCCTCTTCTTCTCATTCCCCCACAGTTCCCGGGGTCTGTGGCTCACAGCGTGACTTGGAAGCCCCGGGACTAACGGCAACCTCCCCATTCACCGCCCGAACCTGTTTTCTCCGCCGTGAAGCGAGAAGAGGCCCTGAAGGCCGGGAGGCTCGAGGAACCCACGCTCTGCGAGCTCAACATCTTACGGTGCGTGTGGTGACGACTACCGCCAAGCGACTGGCTCAGCACGAAGACCCAAACGAAGGGACAGCCAAGGGCAGCCCTCGGCACACTGGCCCCGCCGGACATTTAACTGATGGCTGCTGTCCGTAGTTCCACGGAGGCTGCCCTTCCAGCAACGTGAGGGTTTTATGGTGTGACGATGGGGGTGAGGGTGTGCTGGGGGGGGTCTCCCCAGTCTCAGGCCAGCTTTCTACTGCCAGTGCCTCCCAGGAGGGGCTGAGCGCCCCCAGTCAGCACAGAAAGATTCGGAGCTGGAGTCTCGACACAGTCTACAGAGGGGATTCCTCTTGGAACGGAACCACGAGGCAATCCTTGGGTGAGGGGAGGGCGACGACAGAGCTGGAGCCCAAACCCGAGGGACCTCGCCCAGGCACCCGCAATGGCCTCACTCGGGCGTCGTGCCCCAGCGCCGCCATGGGGCACGGGAATCGTATTGTTTTACTGATGGGGAGCTGAGGCCAGAGCGGCGGGGAGCTTTGGCGAGGTTACATAGCTAGGACAGGGCTGTGCTCACCCAGGCCCTCCCTGCCCACCCAGGGCCGCCCCGGACGTGCCCGGGACGTCCGTGGCTTACGTGCCCCACGCGGCCCCACCTCCAGGATGGAGGTGGAGACGCAGAGGCTGCGCTGGCCGGGAGCACTCACCCAGCACGCGGATGACCCTGGAGTCCTGCAGCACCGAGTTCCCACAGGAGGCCTGCACGGTCACACGCACGTCCCCCGTGTCCGGGAAGCGTGTCGTCACAGAGTTCTCCAGGGAGAGGAGGGGCTGCGGGGACAGGAGGGGGTCAGGGCCGGCCCGCGGGGCATGCCGGCCACACCTAGGACACACGGCCCCCGTGGCCCGCCTCCCGATGGCTCACGGGGGTGTCAGGAGCCCAGGATGGCCACGGGCTGGGCCTCCACTCCCTGGCCCGTGTCCTCTCCTGTCCTCACAGATGGCTGCCGCCACCGTGGTCGAGCTGCGGCACCGTCACATGCCTGCACCCAGCTCAGGACTCCCACTGGGGTGGTGCCGCTGAGTGGGCGGCGGTGTCCCTTGGGACAGGAAAGCCACTCCCTCGTGGGTGCGGCTGCGAGACAGAGGCTCCGGGAGGGGAGCGGTGTGCGCGGGTCATTCAGCCAGAAGTGGCCCAACGCAGACTCGAACCCGGAGCCCTGGCGCCTTCCTGGACCCTCCCTGCTCAGGGAAAGAGAATCCAGAGCCTGCAGCCCCTCCCTCGCCCTGACCTCCGGGCCTGGGCTCTCGCGGCTGCCGGGGGGCTTTCTGCGTGGGGGGCGGGGCTGCTGCTTGCCGAGTGAGCTCAGGGTGCCCTGTTCGGGGTCTTGGGTCCCTCCCGCCGCCCCCCTGTCTGAGGATGGACAGCCTTGTCCCTGACCAAGCATTCTGCGGACAGGGGCTCTCTCCTGTTCAAGATCTGCCCAGGGCTCCCCAGTGCTTCAAGGGACAACCCAGACCTCAGAGCGAGTTCCAAGGTCTGGTCCCGCCCCAATGGTCTACGCCTCCACAAAGCCTCCCCCGAGCCCACCTCAACAGAGATGGCCTCCCCTTCCCGGGAGCCCCCCACACCTCGCCTGCACACTCCTGTGACTCTGGTCACAGCCTAATTGGGGCCAACCACTCTGTTCCCACCTCTCTCCCTGGAGGAGGCAGGCTCTAGTCCAGTGCAGCCTGTGCCTCGGGCAGACGGACCCTGGCCGCAGGCCCAAGGTGGCTGTGGAGGGAAGGAAGTGCCCTCTCAGCTGCCCCAGGGCTCCCAGGGGTCGGGAGTGCATCCTACGCTGCGTCCTTCTGCTGGGTCCCTGGGGCTGTGCCCCGTCGGCCCTGGGCACCCAGGTGGGGCTCTGCAGGGAGGCGCACCTGCAGGCTGTGGCCGATCCACCAGTAGAAGACGGTGAGGTTGGGGCTCAGCGGGAGCAGCACAGCCGTGAGGTTCACCTCCCGGTTGACGCCCGTGATGGGAACCGCTTCCAGGTAGAGGGCCTGCAGGGGCGCTGCAGAGGCCAAGAGGCCGGCGTTAGGGGAACAGGGCACGGGGCACGACAGGGGCTGCTTCTCGGTCGCCGTCACCACCAGCTTCATGCTGTCACTGCCGGCACAGGCTCCACCACCACCGCCATCGCCACCAACCACCACACCATCTTCACCGTAATCACCACACACCACCACCACCGTCATCATCTTCCCCAGCACCACCCTACCGCACACGGGGCCTCAGGGCTGTGGACCGAGCACAGCCCACCTCCTTGCCATCCTGAGGCCTGGGAGCCCACGGGAGCCCCGAGGGACTCCCCGTGCTCCCACGGACCCCGTTCCCTCGGCCACAGGGAGCGACGCGAAGAGGCCTCGGTGGCCGGTGGACTCACCGTTGACCTGGATGAAGAGCACCGCCTCATCGTGCCCCGCCACGTTCTCGGCCCTAACGGACACGCGATAGATGCCCGGGCTCTCGTAGCGATGCCGGACGGGCTCCCCCGTCAGCGTCAGGTTCACATACATGGCCTTGAAGCCATCGCCAAGGTCTACCTGGTACTTGGTGGTCAGGACATCACCCTGCAGGGAAACCCCGAGCGGCCGCTCGGTGTGGGCTCGGAAGCTGAGGGGTCGGTGTGCCTCCCCCCACCCGACCCTCGAAGTGACTGGGCTCTGCCTCTGGGAGATTCCAGCCTGGAGCGTGGGGTGACACAGGCCGCCAGAGAGGGTCTGATCAGCGGGCTACGAGCGGGTGAGATTTCGGAACAGTCTCCCCAGCAGCCGAGAGGGAAGGGGTCGAGAGTGGCCGAGGGGGACCCGGGAGGCTGAGTCAGGCTGTGGGGGCTGGAGGGTGAGGAGGGGCTTCCCAGGAGTTCGGCGATGCAACTCAGCGGATGCAGCTTGGAAGACGCTTAAATAGTCTTCCAGGACGGAAAGAAAATGGCCTCCCTTCTAGACACTGGTGCCGGGATTTCTCTTCTATCTCATTCATTGATGCTTTGATACGGCAGGGTCCACAGAGAGGAGCTGCCGGCAGCAGCGGGGGTGACCCCCTGGCAGGGATCCCCCGCAATGGCTGTTGTCACCTTGTGCGCGTCCTGCCACGGACACTTGCCTCCCCGTCACCGTGTTTCCTCAGAGTCGGGGAAACTGAGCGAAGGAAACTGGTGGCTCTTTCAACTTTAAGGCGAGAAAGAGTTCTCACCGTGGTCACATTCCCTCTCCCCTCTCTCCCCACGCCCATCCCTTCCTGCTGTCCCCTCCCCCCACCAGAAACACCCGGAGAACTGAGTCCCAGTGACCAGGAGGAAAGTGGGATTCCTACCAGCCATTAGTCATCTTCCTAGCTGACATCTGCCAACTCTTAGAAGTGGATCGGATACTTTTACATAAATCAGGTTCACTTAACTTCCTCCGCAAATAAGGGGTCGTGGGTTGGAGGGTGTCCCCCCAAATCTGTACCCACCAGGAACGTGAGAACGTGGCCTCATTGGAATAGGCCCTTTGGGGGATGTGACTGGCTAAGATGAGGTCATACTGGCTGAGGCGAGCCCGCAGGCCAATGCCCGGGGTCCTTGGCCCGGCAGAGAGGGCTGGTGGAGATGGAAGCCGAGTCCGGAGTGACGCTGCCACAAACTCAGAGTGCCTGGAGCCTCCGGGAGCAAGAGCCGGTAGGGATGGATTCTGCCCTGGAGGGTGGTGTTGTCCAAGCCACCCAGGCTGTGGTCGTTTGCTCCGGCCTCCGGGGGGACCTGAGAACCATGGCCTTCTTCCTGACCATTTTAAAGAAGACTGAGGCTCTCAGGAGTCCAGAACTCGGGAGCCGGCTCACAGCCCACCGCCCTCTGTTAAAAGGCAGCCTCGGGGGTCGGGAGGAGGAATGAGGGGAAGGTCTCAGGGCTAACGTGTTCTCGTTTGCACTGCATCCTGGGAAGCCGAAGGCACGCGTGACCTCGAGTCGGGACTCGGGGTCCGGCCACCCTGGGTGAGTGTCACCTCTCTGGGGACCTCGTATGTCTACCTATAAGAGGCTACACGAATGCATGTTTAACTACTTACACATTTTACTTGGTTAAAATAACTTCTTATTTTTCTCCCTAACAACACTTTAAGTCTAGTATATTCTCAATGTAGGAGAACAATAGAAATCTAGACTAACAGCAAAGAAAAGAAAAATAAGGACCTCAATTCTCACCATCATACCCACTGCTAACATCTTGGTATATTTCATTTAGATCCATTTTCAATAGGGGTGCTTTTAAAAAATATCATAGATTTTATCCTGAGATAGATATAAGGCTCGTTACAGAGTGATCCTGGGTTCTCTCTGACCACCCCACCCACAAGGCTGCTGTCTCGCCAAACCATCGTCTCACAACCAGAAAATGGACATCGATACAGGAAGAAATAGAACACTTGAAGCACCGGGGACTGGCCCGCCTTCCCTCATCTGCCCCTGACTCCAGGGCAACTACCAACATGTTCGCCATTTCTAGCATCTACTTATTTACTTTTTTAGAGACCAGGTCTCACTCTGTCACCCAGGCTGGCGTGCAGTGGCATGATCATGGCTCACTCCTCTCTCAAGCGATCCTCCTGCCTCAGCCTCTCAAGTAGCTCTCTCAAGGGATTATAATCTCTCAAGGGATTACAGCCACGTGCCGCCACGCCCACTAATGCTATAACTCTTTTAGAGACAGAATCTTGCTATGTTGCCCAGGCTGGTCTTGAACTCCTGGTCTCAAGGGATCCTCCTATCTCAGTCTCCCAAAGGTGCTGGGATTATAGGCATGAGCCGCTGTGCTGGCCCCTTTCTATAATTTTGATTATAATTTTCCATAATTTTCTCTCTTTCCGTAGCTCACCAGTGTTACAGAAATGGAATCATACGGCGTGGAATACTTTGGGAGTATTCTTTTCACTCAGCGTAATTCACTTGAGATTCACCCGGGTTGTTGCTTGGATCAATAATCCATTCCTTTAAAAGAATTTTTTTTAGAACTTTAAAGTTGTGGGGTGCAATTCAGGATTAGGTATACAAGTGGTTACCATACAGGTAAATTTGGGCCTCCCTTTGGTCCCCACTTTGCCTGATTTGAGATCAGGCACCCTTGTTGATGTTATGTGTCCCCTCCCCGGCAGTTTCCGGCTACTGCCTATCCCTTTCTCAGAGTATTATGGTAAATCTCCAGGGTCCGCTCATGAGTGAGAACATGTACTACTCAGTTCTTTGTTTCTGTGATACATCACTGAGTATGATCGACTCTAAATCCATCCAAGTTGCTGAAAAGTCCATCATTTTGTCCTTCTTTATGGTTACATAACATTCCATCATGTTTATGGACCACATTTTTAAAAAATCCAGTCCAGTTTCAATGGACAGCGTGGTTGGTTCCATGTTTTTGCTACTGTGAATAGTGCTGCAATAAACACACGTGTGTGCTTGTATCTTTTTTGGAGAGCAATTTAAGTTCCTCTGGGTATATTCCCAGAAGGGGGATTGTTGAGTCATGGAAGGTTAATTTCTAGTTCTTTTAGGAATCACCACACCGTTTTCCATAGAGGTTGAACTAGTTTGTGTTCCCACCAACAGTGTAGAAGCGTTCCCTCTTCTCCACATTCTCTCCAGCATCTGTTGTTTTTGAGTGATTAATGATGGCCATCCTTATTGGGGTTAGGTGATATCTCAACATGGTTTTGATTTGCACTTCTCTGATGATTCATGAGGCTGAACATTTTTTGTGTCTGTTGGCTGCTTGTCTGTCTTCTTTTGAGAAGTGTCTATTCACGTCTTTTGCCCACTTTTTGAATGAGGCTTTTTTTTCCTTTCGGCATGTTTGAGTCCCTTGTAGATTCTGGATGTTAGGCCTTTGACAGATATGCAGTTGGCAAATATTTTTTCCCATTCTGTGAGCTGTCTCTCCACTCTCTTGCAGAAGCTTTTTGGTTTGATGAGGTCCCACTTGTCTATCTTATCTCTTATGGCATGGGCTCTTGATCAGGAACTGGTTGCCAGTTCCAATTTCCATAAGGGCGTCTCCTGCGTTTTCTAAGGTTCTTATAGTTAGAGGTTTTACATTTAGGTCTGTGATCCATTTGTAGTTGATTTTTGTGTGGGGACAGGTAGGGGTCCTGTTTCAATCTTCTGCGTGTGGTCAGCCAGTTTTCCCAGCACCACTTACTGAATAGGTTCTCTCCCCAGTGGTTGTTGTTGGTGGCTTTGTTGAAGGTGAATTGGTTGGGAGATTGAGGTTTTGCTTCTGGAATCTCTATCTGGTTCCATTGGTCTATATGCCTATTCTTGTACCAATACCGGATTGCTTTAATCATTGTAGCCTTATAAGTTTAAAGTCTGAAAGTGTGATACCTTTCACTTTATTTCTTTTGCTAAGGAGTGCTTTGGCTGTTTGTGGTCATTTATGTTTCCATATGAATTTCTGTATTGTCATTTCCAGGTCTGAGAAGAATGATGTTGGTAATTTAATGGGTATTGCGTTTAATCTGTACATTGCCTTTGGTAGGATGGACATCTTAACAATGTTGATTCTTCCAATCCATGAGTATGGAATATTTTTCCATTTGTTCGTGTCACCTTTGATTTCTTTGAGAAGTGTTTTGTAATTTTCATTATAAAGTTCTTTCACTTCTCTGGTTAGGAAAATGCCGAGGAATTTCATTTTTTTGCAGCAATTGTGAATGGGATTGTGCATTTTATTTGGTTCTCTGCCTGTTTGTTGTTAGTGTATAAGAATCTGACCGTCTTTTGCACATTGATTTTGTACCCTGAGACTTTGCCAAAGTCCTTTATCAGTGCCAGGAGGTTTCTGACAGATTCTTTTGGATTTTTGAGGTATAGGATCACATCATCAGGAAAGAAGGATAGCTTGACTTCTTCTTTTCCTTTTTGGATACCCCTGATTTCCTTATCTTGTCTGATTTCTCAAGCTGAGACTTCCAACACAATGTTGAACAGGAGAGGTGAGAGTGGGCAGCCTTGTCTTGTTCTGGTTTTCAGGGGAAATGCTTCCAATTTCTGTCCATTTAGCAATATGTTGGCTGTGGGTTTATGGATAATCCAGCCCTTTTTGCTGCTAAGCAGTACCCACCTCACATGTGAACCACAGTTTAACCATCACTTGTCGAAGGATGCCTGGGTGGTTTCCAGTCTCTGACCCTTATGAATAAAGCTGTTGGGAACATTTACATTCAGGTTTCTGTGTGAGCACAAGTCTTCATTTTTCTGAATAAATGCCCACGTGTAGTCGCTGGGTCCTGTGGCAGCTGCATGTGTAGCTTTTTTCTTTCTTTCTTTTTTTGTTGTATTTGAATTGGAGTCTCACTCTGTTCTCCAGGCTGGAGTGCAGGGACACACTCACGGCCACCCCAGCGTCGACCTGCTGGGCTCCGGCGATCCTTCCGCCTCGGCCTTCCAAGTAGCCGGAACTACAGGCGTGTGCTACCACGCCCGGCTAATTTTTTCATTTATTGTAGAGACAAGGTCTCGCCAAGTCGCCAATGCTGGTCTCAAACCCGTGGGCTCAGGCAATCCACTTGCCGTGGCCTCCCAGAGTGCTGGGATTATAGGCTGAGCCACCGAGCCTGGCCCATGTGCAGCTTTTCAAGAAACTGCTCAACTCTTTTCCAGAATGACCGTCCCTCTCCATTTCCACCAGCAGTGTAAGGGCTCCGGGCTCTCGTATCCTCACCAGCAGTCTTCTATGGGAGCCATCCTGACAGGTGCACTGTGATGTCTGACTGGGGTGTGGATTTGCACTTCCCTGACTAACGAGGGTGGGACATCTTTTCATGGGCTTGTTTGTTATCTGAACTGTCTCTGCACGTCTGTCGCCCATTCTTATTTAAGGGTTAGTTTTCTTGTGTTGACTTCTGGGAGTTCTTTATATATACTAGGTACTAGTCCTCGCTGGGTGTGTGGTTTGCAAGGACTTCCTCCCACTCTGAAGCTGGTCTTTCAGCTTCTTAACAAGCGTGTTTCCCAGAGCAAAAGCGCCTCATTTTGATGCAGCCCAATCTGTCAACTGTTCCTTTTAGGGACTGTGCTTTTAGTGTTCACTCTTTTCCCAGCCCCAGAGCCCTACTGTTTCCTGTTATGGTTTTTGTAGAAGTGTTATTATTTTCACTTTTTACATGGAAGTCTGTGACCCCTTTGAGCCACTTTTTGGATCAGGTATGAGGTTGAGGCCGATGCTCCTTTTTATAGGATGAAAAGGCCATCTTTCCTTCAGGTAAATGTTTTCATCGATGCCAGAAACCTGGCAGGCATATTTATGGAGGTCTATTTCTGGGTTCTCTATCAGTTCTTATTTTAAATGATCAGATATTGATGAAACTCGGATTCTTCTAAATCCAGAGCTGTTTCCAAGCCGATCTTGGTCTAAGTGTGAGAGAGTGTGAGTGCACATGTGTGTCTGCGAGTGTGTACCAGTGTGTGTGAGAGTGTGAGTGTGAACGTATGTGAACATGGGAGTGTGCAAGTGCATGTATCAGTGTGAGTTTGTAGGTGCGTGTGCGAACAAGTGTATGAACACGTGTGAACCTGTGATTGTGTGTGTGTGCGCGTATAAGTCTGTGTGAGAGTGTGAACGTGTGTCCACGTGTGATTGTGTATGCACGTGACTTTGTGCTGGTGTGTGTATGCGTGTGCATCTAAGTGCATAGAGTGTGAACATGTGTCAACATGGGGTGATGTAAGTGTGTGTGTGTGCACGTGTGTGTGTCTGCACCCGTGAGTGTTCCTGACCCCTGACTCCATGCCCCCCGCCCCAGCATCTCTAGCTGATGGGGTGCTCCGGGAGCCCCTCTTCCGGCCGTGCTCCTCCCCTCCGCCCACTCTGGCCCCTGCCCGCAGAGCAGCCCAGCCAAGGAAGGCCACCGGGCGGGTGGGGAGCTGGGCCTTGGGGCTGGGGGCCGGGGTTCCTGGCTCCCGCTGGGACCTGCAGACGCGATCCAGGCGCTCAGACTCTGGGCTCCAGGGGGCAGCAGAGGGCCATTTTCGTGCGAGTCTGTCCTGGGCTCGCGCTGGGTCCGCTCCGAGGACCCGGGGGCTTTGTTCTCCAGCCACCCCAAGACGCTGCTGCGAGCAGAGGGGTCCCACCCTGCACCAGGGCTGCCCCCATGGTGCAGAGAAACATGCATCTCAGGGGCGGGCTCCATCCGCACAGGGACCTGGGACAGGCAGGAACGTGGACCCTGCACCAGGGAACGGCCCCAGAGCTCCGGCCACTTGGAGCCCCGAGGCCGCGAGCCCAATGCCAGCTCTGCCGCCCAGTCCTGTGTGGCCTTGGGAAAGCAGCCGTCCCAGCCTCGGTTTCCCCAGCTGTAAAGTGGGGGGTCGAGAGTGCGCCGTGTGAGGCCGTGCCGGGTGCGCAGGAAGTGTTCGGGAAAGCACCCCACATGGACGGGCTCGGCAGATACAGCTCGGAATGCTCTTTAGCCTCAGTTTTCCTGTTGGCGCTAGACCAGGACCCCTGCATTCTAACTCCAAACCTCAGCCATCATTGCCCGCCCTCCCCAGGCAGCACATTCCGAAAAACTTTTCTTTTGTTTTTAAGAGACGAGGTCTCACTCTGCTGCCCAGGCTGGAAGGCAGTGGCGCTATCACAGCTCACCGCAGCCTTGACCTCCTGGGATCAAGCGATTCTCCTGCCTTAGCCTCCCAAGAAGCCGGGATGACAGCCATGAGCTACCACACCTGACTCATGAATATTTTGTTTTGTAGAGACGGGGGTCTCCTTTCCAGGCTGGTCTTGAACTCCTAACCACAAGTGATCCTCCCGCCTCTGCCTTCCAAAGCGACAGGATTACAGGCGTGAGCCACCACGCCCGGCCTGGAAAGATGTTTATATAAAACACACACGATCACGAAGCCATATTGTCTATGTTCCATTTTTGGCAACCAGGGATCTGAACGCAGCGCAGCAGGAAGGCTGGAGTCCCGGGGGTCAAAGCAAAGTCTCCTTCATGCTTTTCAGTAGTTTTTGGATTTTCTGCATGCGTGTAACTTTTTCTAATTTTTGTTCTTACGTGGCCTACAAAGAGCATTAGTTCATTCCACAGTCAGAAAATAAGCATGCTGCAAATTAATTTTAAAAGACTAGAAGGAAATACAAAAAGTTAACAGCTGGTGCCATGGCAGACTGGGATTTTGGGTGGTATTTCTAGTCTCGATATTTTTTGTGTGCTTTCCAATGAAAATTATAAGAAAATATAACACTTGTTCTAAAGGAAAAAAGAGAGACCGAGAGACAAGGGAATGTATATCTCTATGTGTGTGTGTGTTTATATCTGTATCTATCCACATACACACTCAGGATTTATTCTTAGTTGTGGAATTATAAGTAATAGGTGTTTTTAACTTTCCGGGGTTTTTCTTTTTTGAGATTCCAAATGAACAAAATCAGTTTAAGTAGCGGTTTATAAAAAATGCATGGTCAAGCCGGGCTCGGTGGCTCAGCCTGTAATCCCGCGCCTTTGGGAGACTGAGGTGAATGGATTGCCTGA
>NW_007114730.1:15303-20785 GCF_000164805.1 Carlito syrichta
GAGGCTGCGGTGGCCGGGAGCGGCCGCGGCACTCCAGTCTGGGCGACAGAGTGAGACTCCCACTCAAAAAAAAAAATGCATGGTCACCTATGGGAGTCGACAAGTTTTACACCAAGTTCAGTAAATCAGATCCACATACAGCCCATCTCCCTCCCACTCTGCTGGGGCACGCTGGTGTTTTCCCTGATGGTCGACTGCTCTCTGCTGTGCCACTTTCACTTGTATTTATTACTGTTGTTATTACTGAGACAAGGTCTCACTCACTGCATCCTCCGTCTCCTTCTGTCTCAGTCTCCCAAGAAGCTGGGACGAGAGGTGTGTGCCGCCACGCCTGGCTAAATTTTTGTAACTTTTGTAGACACGGGGTTGCTATGTTGCCTGGGCTCATCTTGAACTCCTAGGCGCAAGCGATCCTCCCGCCTCAGCCTCCCAAGGTGCTGGGACTACAGGCGTGAACCACCCCACCGGCCTTCTTTCATTGTTCGACGCCGTCTGGACTCAGGACGCAGGTCTCCACCCCCGCTGCCTCCCACAGCCTGGACTTGGCTATTCCCCTCGCGGTGCTCTGGGTCACCGTCAGGTGCAGGGAACGCCTTCCACACCCGTCCCTTCTGCCTACCCGGCGGGAGCCGCCCCTGTGATGACCCCGGGCGCGGGCTGGCGGCGGTTGCTCACCCGCTCCTGCTGCACCACGAACAGGACGTCCTCCCCGGGCCGCACGGCCACCGCGTCGCCATGGATGCTGACCCGCAGGCCCCGGGGCGGCATGAGAGGGCACTGCAGCCGCGCCGGGCTCTGCTGCAGGTCCACGCCGCCCTCGCACACGTTGGACACCACCTTCCGGTACCTGAGTGGGCGAGAGGGGTAAGGTGGCCTCAGACAGCGGCAGGGGCAGGGTCCCCGCCTCATCCCCAGAGGCGGCTCTTGGCTTCCGAGAGGTCCACGCAAACCTCCGTCCTCCCCCCAGCTCCACCCGATTGCTGTTCCTGCCCCATTCTGGCAATGAGAAAGCGGAGGCCCCGGGGGGCAGTGGCTGGTGGTGGCAGGACCGGCTTCAGAGGTGGGGACCGCTCCTTGGTCTGATCAGGCCACTCGTGACAATCATAACGATCATAGGCTGGGCTCGGTGGCTCAGCCGGTCATCCCAGCACTTTGGGAGGCCGAGGCGAGTGGATTGCCTGAGCCCGCGGGTTTGAGACCCGCCCCGGCAACTTGGCGAGACCTCGTCTCTACAATAAATCAAAAATTAGTCGGGCATGGTGGCGCACGCCTGTAGTTCCGGCTCCTTGGAAGGCTGAGGCGGAAGGATCGCCGGAGCCCGGCAGGTCGAGGCTGCGGTGGCCGGGAGCGGCTGCTGCACTCCAGCCTGGGCGACGGAGTGAGACTTCAACTAAAAAAAAAAAAAATGATAATAATAACAACAGCTGCTGTAATTGCCACAGAGAGACTTTAAGCAGCCAGCCTGTGTCACGGTCGTGCTGAGAAGCGGGAGGACGCAGTGCCCAGGAGGCCTGGGGTCCAGTCTCAGCCATGGCCCCTGCCCGTGTGGAGCAGACCCCCTCAGACCGCACCCGTGTGAAGTCACAGTCATGACTGGCTGGGCACTCCTGGGCATCTGGTCCCAGAGAAGTTGCTCTCAGCTGAGACTGGGTGAGCAGGAGAAGGAGGCGCCGCCCAGGCCGGGGGGACAGCATGTGCAAAGGCCCTGTGGTGGGTGCTGAGTCTGGACAGAGAGCAGAGGTAGCGGGAGGCTAGAGAGGGACCGGGACAGAGCTCGGTGGACCCTGGGAAACCTTTAAGAGCCTGCTGAAAGCTACTGCATAGGCAGCCTCGTGCAATGTGCCACTTGCAAAACTCCGTGCTACATTGAGATGCTGGGTCAGTGAGACCAGCACTGCTGCCAGAGGGTGTGGGAGAGCCCATCTCCCCAGGCTGGTCCCCTCCTCCATTTGGACGTCGGTCTTGAGAAGACCCATCGGATTAGTGGTTTGAAAGAAGTGCACTTCTCTGAATTGCCCACCCACAGCCCCTCCGGCATGCAGGAGGCACGAGCTGAAATCCTTTGCCCTGATCCAGTCCTGGTCTGATTCTTCAGACAAGAGTCCCTGCCTGTCAAGCCCCGTAGGGGTGCAGGAGAGGCCACTACAGCTGCCTGGTACTTGGATGGTGGGTGGGTGATGGATGGCGGATGGATAGATGGAGGGTGGGTGGGTGGATGGATGGATGGGTGGATAGGTAAACACGTGGGTGGACGGAGGGAGAGATGAAGAGATGAAGAGATGGATGGATGGGTGGGTGGGTGGACAGACAAATGCGCGAACGGATGGGCGGGTAAATATATAGATGAATAAATAAATAAGCAAACGGATAGACAAATGCGTGGTAAGGTGGACGGATGGATGGATAGGAGATATATGGGGAACGAATGAATGGATCGATAGGAGAATGGATGGATGGTAAAGGGACGGTCGGTGGACGGATGGATGGTGGGTGAACGAGTGGATGGATGGACGGATGGACGGTTGGGCGGATGCACAAATGGCGGAGGAGTGGCAGATGGACGGACGGGTGGGTGGCCGGGTGGACGGATGACTGGGTGAGTGGATGGATGGGTAGATGGACGGTTGGGCGGATGCATAAATGGTGGATGAGTGGTAGATGGGTGGATGACTGGGTGAGTGGATGGATGGGTGGACGGACGGACGGACAGATGGACGGTTGGGCGGATGCACAAATGGCGGACGGGTGGCAGATGGACGGGCGGGTGGGTGGCTGGGTGGACAGACGGACGGACGGACGGACGGTTGGGCGGATGCACAAATGGCGACGGGTGGCAGATGGACGGGCGGGTGGGTGGACGGACGGTGGATGAGCCGTGGTGAAGCGTGCGCGGGTGAGCGGAGAACGGCAGGCGGGTCTCGGGGGCGGACAGGCGAGGCGGGGAAGGCGGACACGTGCACAGGTGGACGGCGACGGGTGGGCGGCTGGAAGGGCGAGGGGCGGGCCACCAGATGGACGAGGAAGGGCGGGCAGGTGGCCGGACACGTGCTGCTGAGGGCCCTGTCCGGCCTGCTGACTCCGGCCCTGCCTCCTGTCTCCTTGGGTTCCCAGGGGCGGCGATGGGATGTCCTGAAAACCCCTCAGAGAGAAACGGGGAAATCAGGGCTTCAGAGGGCGCAGGATCGGGGCCCCCGGAAGCTGGAGGCTCAGAGCTCTCAGGGACCTCACGTCTGACGAGAAGCGCAACGTGCGTGGCCTCCGCGGAGGACCAGCGTTACAGCCGCTCGCGCCTGCTGACGCCTTGCCCGGGGGGACATCACACGGAGGGACCCCTGCCCGGCGTCGGAGCTCACAGTTCAGCAGGGGGGACGAGCCGGTGGCCATGGCAACAGCCGGGAATCGTGCTGCCGCAGGGGTCGGCTCGGGCAGGGGAGGCTTCCTGGAGGAAGTGCCGCTTAAGCTGAGACCTCCAGGTGCCGTGAGCACCTCCAGCACCCAGTCGAAGGCCTGGCTCGCGACGCCAGGGTAAGCGGGGAGGGTCCGGCCCTGCCGAGACTGCAAAGGACCAAGGGAGAGGGCGCTGCTTCTCGCGGGGGGGGGTCCCTGCAGCAAGCTGAGCCACGGTGCACCTGGGCCTTTTCTGCCCAGTGCGCTGTGTCCAGTGCCCGTTCGAGGCAGCTTCACCGAGGCCGGGCCAGCAGAAGCCGGCGGGTTCCTTGCTGGGAGCTGAGGCCCCGGGTTTCGTGCTCAGGGGTCTGGGACATCCCGGCCTCAGTGTCTCATGCCCTGACGGCTCGGGAGCTGCGGGCCCCGGCCGGGAAGGTCTCGGGGTGACTGAGCTCGCGCCCACTCACCCGAGGCTGCTGGTGTAGGTCTGGCCCAGGGCACAGTCTTCGGGCGGGGACAGCGGGTTAAACCAGAAGTTGGCAGAGCACTTGTCGGCGTCGGACTCTGTGGAGGGGACACGCTCGAACCCGTAGTCGCTGGAAGAGGGAGGAACGGTGGTCACGGGGGTCGGGGGGCACGGGGAGGATCAGAGTCAGCCAGCGGGGGGTAAAGCTGGGGACCTGGGAAGGGGCCCACATGCTGAGGGCCTACTCTGCACCCCGCTGTGGGGGACACGGAGGACCACGGCCTGCCCCAGAGGGGGAGACGGGCCTCAAAACGGACATTGCATTCTGGAGTGACAGGGGATGCAGGGGGATGCTGGGAACTCGGAGGAACCTGGAGGGCTTCCTGGAAGAGGTGAGCAAATCTCAAAGGACGAGCAGAGACAGGCAGGGGAAGGGAGGAGAGAGGCGCTGCGGGTAGGGTCCGGGCCGATCAGCCCCGGGGCAGGCAGGCAAAGGCGGGGTGGGGGAATGTCAGGGAGCGGGATGGGGAGGGGTGAGGCGGGAAGGCAGGCGGCAGGCCGTGTTGTCCCACGGACATGGACAGCCGCAGGAAGCTTTTGAGCAAGCGGGGGAAAGGTCAGGGGCCAGCAGGTCCCTGGAGCGAGGAGGGGCTGGGTGCCGCTTGGCCAGAAGGCCCAAGCCCGTCCTCATGGTTCCTGCCACCTGTGAGCGGCTCACGCCTATAATCGTGGTGGCTCACGCCTGTAATCCCAGCACTTTGGGAGGCAGGGGAGGAGGATCACTTGAGGCTAGGCGTTTGAGAACAGCCTGGGCAACATAGCAAGACCCCATCTCTCTAAAAAAAAATCTGCCCACAAACTCCTTGACGCTCCTTCCTGGGAGTGGGCTGGACTTGGCGACTGGGTCAGAATAAGGGGTGGGGGTGGGGGGTGACTCCGAGGCCGGGTTAGGGAAGGTGCTGCGGTCCCTCTCTCGCTGGGGACGCCGGCGCCCTGCTGGAAGGAGGCCCAAGCAGGAGGCCCATGGGAGCCCACGGGGGAGGCGCTCACCACAAGAAGTCCGAGTCCCGGCACGCGCACACGCGGGACGTGAGCGGCGACGTGAAGCTCTTCCCCTTGACGCACCAGGACGTGGGCTTTCTCTTCCGGAAGCTTCTCTGCTGGCCCATGATGCAGCGGTCGCCCTGCCGTGGGAGCGTCAGGGGAGGAGCGGCCCCGAGGGGCTCAGCCCACCCCGGCCGGCGCTGCTGGCCTCCCTGGCCCCTGAAACCGCTGCCTGCTCAGGCGGCACGGGGGCGGGAGGCGTGCCCCTTTTACGGGTGGGGAGACTGAGGCCCAGAAGGGGACGGGGCAGGTTTCAGGTCGAACTGGGCAGCCTCCCTCTCATCTCAATCCGCAAGCATTCATGGAGCACCTGCGGTGTGCAGCCCTGGGGCCACAGAGCTGCCGGAAATGCAGGCCCTTCTGGCCCCCTTTGGGCCCTCTGGGTCCGGTCGGGAGCTACGGCCCAGCCACGGCCTCGTGGGCTCGCGTGCACACAGCAGGTCCTCGTGGGACCATCAGCACGGGCCCCTCCGCTGCCTCCACCAGGTGGTGGTGACAGGTGCAGGCGGGCGAGGGTGCTTGGCC
>NW_007114731.1:0-395 GCF_000164805.1 Carlito syrichta
CGGGAGGGCCCAGTTCCGCCCCCCCTCACCCCCTCCCCCGCACCCCAGCCAGCTTTGTTCTGAGTTCAGGGGGAGATGAATCACGCCTTTGATCTTGAGGGAGAGCCTCTGATTGGAAGTCATGTTTGAGGAGGGAAATGAGCATCTTCGAATATAAAGAAGGTGAGCTTTAGGCAGGGGCTGGGCAAAAACAATCAGCAATTAATATAATAATAACAAATTCATAATAATAATCATTGACCCTTATCTGTGATGGAGGTAAGTGAACAGTTTTGTAGGAATAATCTGTATTTGTTATTCTTTGTTATCCAGTAGGAAAAAGAAAGGAAATATTTAACTTCTTTGAATTTCTTTTTCTTTTTTTTTTTTTGAGTCAGAGTCTCACTCTGTCACCC
>NW_007114732.1:0-395 GCF_000164805.1 Carlito syrichta
CACTGCACTCCAGTCTAGGCGACAGAGTGAGACTCCAACTCAAAAAAAAAAAAAGAATATGCAAGTATGGGATATCTTATCACTTTGCTGTGAATGTGCATGTAACAGAAGAATCTTAAACTATCTTCTGGGAATAAATGGACAACATCTTACAATTTTTAAAGAAATGTATATTTATTCCTACAGCCCAAATTCAGTGAATTTTCATAACTTTATTTACAGTATACTTCTTTTTAGCAGACTGATAATTCACAGAAGATCTAGAAGTATAACTTTGTTTTTGCTGACTATAATTTATTCATTCAGAAAATATTTGGGTTTTTTTTGTTTTGTTTTGTTTTTCTGAGTTGGAGTCTCACTCCGTCGCCCAGACTGGAGTGCAGTGGCCGCTCCTG
>NW_007114733.1:0-395 GCF_000164805.1 Carlito syrichta
AATCTACTCACCTCAGCCTCCCAAAGCGCAGGATTACAGGCTGAGCCACCAAGCCCGGCTACTTTTCTTTTTTTTGAGTTGAGGTCTTGCCTTGTCACCCAGGCTGTAGTACAGTAGCACCATCACGGCTTACCACTGCCTTGATCTCCTGGGCTCAGATGATCCTTGTGCCTCAGTCACCCAAGTAGCTGGGACTACAGGTGTGTGCCACCACAGCCGGCTAATTTTTTTTTTTTTTAATAGAGATGGGGCCTCTATATATGTATACTCACTGGGCACAGTGGCTCATGCCTCTAATCCCAGCACTTTTGGGAGGTGAAGGCAAGAGGACTGCCTGAGTCCAGGGGTTCAAAACCAGCCTCTGCAACTTGGTGAGATCTTGTCTCTATAATAAG
>NW_007114734.1:0-395 GCF_000164805.1 Carlito syrichta
AAAAAAAAAAAAAAAAAAAAAAAAAATATATTAACAAAAAATGAAAATATGGACAAACTAGGGATGTATGGAGCATGGGACTGTCCCACAGTTCTTAGGATGTAACATGGTGGTGATACGTCATCCACAAAAAGACTTTGGCAGGGAATGGCCTTTAGGGTTGGAACAAGTCTTCACTTTTCAGACAAGGGCACCAAGACCCAAGAGGTAAATGTCTTTCCCAAGTTCTCGCCCTCAGCGTCCTGGCATGCAGCCAGTTTGGGTAATGACAGCTGGATCATGTCAACTTTTGTCTGGGAAAGTGCTATATTAAAAAGTCAACTATAAAATAATATGCATGCCGGGCTCGGTGGCTCAGTCTGTAATCCCGCGCCTTTGGGAGGCTGAAGTGAGTG
>NW_007114735.1:0-395 GCF_000164805.1 Carlito syrichta
AGCTGGAGCCACAGGCAGCCATGGGACCGTGCGTGCAAGCCCGTCTCTGCATCAGTGCCTGAACCGGGTTGGGGATCAGGCACGGGGCTCCTTCTGGGCTCCTAGACCGACAGCAAGCAGGGCTGAGGCAGCTGGGGTTTGGGTCCCCTGTGAGTGGTGCCCAGCTTGGCTCTGCTTGCCACGTGGACTCCCTTGTCCAAGCCCCACTCTGTCCTGTCCCATCTTCCGCCAAGGACACGCACAACCCGCCCCCTGTTTTGCTTGGTAAGCATTCTGGAGCTTTCTACCCCCACCTCCCGGCCCCTCTGGGCACGACAACCAGTCCCAAGGCTGCCACTCCCCTGGGGACGCCCTCACCATCGGGGAGTGGTGGCCAGCTCGCACTTCGAGGCAGG
>NW_007114736.1:0-395 GCF_000164805.1 Carlito syrichta
CCACTGCACTCCAGTCTGGGTGACAGAGTAAGACTCCAACTCAAAAAAAAAACAAAAAAAAAAACACCTGCACTGAGATACCACCTAACTCCAGTCAGAATGGTCATTATCAATAACTCAAAAAATAAAAGATGCTGGACAGGGTGTGGTGAAAAGGGAACACTTCTACACTGTTGGTGGGAGTGTAAAGTAATGCAGTCTCTGTGGAAATCAGTGAGACAATTCCTAAAAGCTCTAAAAATCGACCTTCCATATGACCCTGCAATCACCCTACTGGGCATATACCCTGAAGAACTCAAATCATGCTATAAAAAAGATACCTGCACACGTATGTTTATCACAGCATTGTTCACAATAGCAAGATCATGGAACCAACCATACTGTCCATCAAAAGA
>NW_007114737.1:0-395 GCF_000164805.1 Carlito syrichta
ACCCACCCACCCATCCATCCACCCACCCACCCATCCATCCACCTATCCACTCATCCACCCATTTATCCATCATCCACCTGTCCATTCATCTACTCATCTGTCTGCCCATTAATCTATCCATTCACTCATTCATTCATCCACCCATTTATCCATCATCCACCCACCCACCCATCCACTCACCCACTCATTCATTCATCTATCCATTTATTCATCTACCCACCTGTCAATTCGTATACCCATTGAACCATCCATCCATCCACCCAACCATCCACCCCGCCTCCATTCACTCATGCACTCATTCATTCATCTACCCATTTATTCATCTACTCACTTATCAATCTACATACTTATTCATACATTTGTCCATTAATCCATAATCCACCCACCCACCCACT
>NW_007114738.1:0-395 GCF_000164805.1 Carlito syrichta
ACAATATAAATGGGATTTGACCTTGTTTTTGTAAAACGAATCTACCAATGTCTGGTTCAATGGAAGTTGTCACAATTCTTAGTTTTCAAGGTGCTCATCAGAAAAGTGTTAGAATTTTGCCCTTCCTGTGCTTCCTAATTGAAAACAGCTGCTTATAAGGGTGTGTGCTGCCACAAAGCATGTCATGAGTAAGGCGTGATTGTGACCTTCAAAAATGGAGCCACACATAGAGTCATGAAGAAAATCAAAGCTAAAAAACACATGATGTTTAAAGATTTCATGGGGCCACATTACTAGCTGTCCTGGGCTGCAGATGTTACATAAATCTATGCATGCATGGCCGGGCTCGGTGGCTCAGCCTGTAATCCCAGCACTTTGGGAGACCGAGGCGAGTG
>NW_007114739.1:0-394 GCF_000164805.1 Carlito syrichta
ATTGTAGAGATGAGGTCTCGCTGCCCAGGCGGGTCTCGAACCCGCGGGCTCAGGCCATCGGCTCACCTCAGCCTCCCAAAGGCGCGGGATGACAGGCTGAGCCATCGAGCCCGGCTCTACAATAAATTTTTAAAAATTGACCGGCGTGCCCGTGGCTCCAGCCGCTAGGGAGGCTGAAGTGGAAGGATCGCCTGAGGCCAGCAGGTGAAGGCTGCTTTGTGAGCCTGTCCCAGCACTCCAGCTCGGGGGTCATGGGGAGACTCCCGCTCAAAAAAAAAAAGTTTCACTCCTGCACCTCCCCGTTGGCTGTTTAACTCATCCAGCACACGAGTCCAGCCTCACCCCGGGGTCGAGGTCGCCGGGGTCCCCTCTCCAAGCCCCGCTTCTCCGGAGG
>NW_007114740.1:0-394 GCF_000164805.1 Carlito syrichta
AGACTAACACAGTACAGACTTAATTTCAAGATTATCAAGCCAGTTAGGAACAAGCTAGAATTCAAAATCAATTTCTGAATTCAGTCTAGTATGTTCCATAAGTTTTCTTCTAAGCTATTTAAATTAAGTTTCTCATTTTGCAATCCAACTCAATGATTTTTACACTGTGTAAATCCCCCTTCAAAAAATTTTGTGCAAGAAATGAAATGAAGACATTTAAAAAAAGGACTTATGAGGCAAGTGGGCTCATGATCATTACTTTCGCAGTATTTTGAGTCTGCTGAATTGTGACAATGTTTGCATCTTGCTTACTGCCACAGGGTTAGGTGCAGAACCTCGTAAGAATGAGTAGGGCAGCCCCTGCTTTGAGAGATTTCAATTCTTTTGTCCCTCC
>NW_007114741.1:0-394 GCF_000164805.1 Carlito syrichta
ACCCGCACCGTCCCAGCCCCCGCCCCCGCCACAGTCCCGGAGACGAGGGTCGCCCCAGGACAGGGACACAGCCCACACCCCAGGCAGGACCCAGGGAGGGGACGGAGGATGAGGCTGGGGTGAGGAACGGGTGCCGGCCCGTGTGGTGTGTGCGCACGGTACGTGGGTGTGCATGCTCGCACGTGTACACGTGTGGGTATGCACATGTGTATGTTGGCGATGGGACGGCTGGGCACAGGGGGACTTCCCTCTCCCGCAACTTGAGAGCTGTACCTTCCCGCCAGCCCTCTACCTTCCTAACGCTCTTTTTTATTTTTTTATTTAATTTAATTTATTTTTTTCTGAGTTGGAGTCTCACTCGGTCGCCCAGACTGGAGGGCAGTGGCCGCTCCCG
>NW_007114742.1:0-394 GCF_000164805.1 Carlito syrichta
AAGCCCAGCTTCTTTTTTTTTTTTTTGAGTTGGAGTCTTACTCTGTTGGCCAGGCTAGAGTGCAGTGATTGATCTGCTGGGCTCTGGTAATCCTTCCGCCTCTGCCTTCCAAGTAGCTGGTGTTCTTTTCAACTAGGGTCCTTCACCTGGGGTCCTGCAAATCGACTGAGAATAGACAGATCTACAGGAGAAAAGATTTGCAGGTGCCCGAGTGAGCCCCCAGTCAGGGAAAATCAAGGACCAGCCTGAGTCAAGGTTTGCATATACATCAACTTAACAAAAGGGAGGATTTGGGGCCCCAAGGAAAAAATGTGGAAGGTTCTATTTGGCTTCTTCATGCTAATAGTGGCTAGTCTGTTTTAGGGGCAGCTGAATTCTTTTTTTTTTTTTTTTG
>NW_007114743.1:0-394 GCF_000164805.1 Carlito syrichta
CCCTGCCTGGCCCTGCCTGGCCCCTGGGGTCCGCGCGGGAGCGGCCGACCCTGTCCCGGGCCCCCGCTCACCGGCCCTGCCCGCAGACGCTGGCCGCCGTGCTGACCGCGCTGGCCCGGAGCAGCCCGGCCGAACTGATCATCTCGGCGCTCAGCCTGGCGCTGCTCGTGCCGGTCAAGGAATTGAACGTGAGGTTCCGAGACAGGCTGCCCACCCCGATCCCGGGAGAAGTGGTCATGGTGAGGATGGCCCCGCGTGCCGGCCCCTCACCCCGCCCAGACCCTGCGAATCCCGTGGGAACCGGCCGCTGCTGCCCCCTTGTGGAACGCAGAGCGGTCACAGGCGAGAGGTCCCGCCCGCACGTCCACTTTTCCAGGCCTCCTCCCGGGGACAC
>NW_007114744.1:0-394 GCF_000164805.1 Carlito syrichta
AGTAGGCAAAGTTCCTGGGATGTGCTTCCTGATGCAATATAGCAGCAGCAGCAGCAGCAGAAGCAGCAGCAAAGTTTTGTATATGCAGAAGGCCCCTTTCTGTCCTCATCCTGCAGGATAGTGGCAGAGCCTTCTTCAGCTCATGGGGCTAGAAGCCAAGCTGGTGCCAAGGGTGGAAAGCAATGGGAAGAAGTGACCTGCCATATTAGCTGTGTACTGACTACCTCCAAGCTTCTTGTTATGGAAAAATAAATAAATAAATAATAAAGTAAAACTTTTTAAAGCCACTGTTTTTCATTTTTCTGTTATACTTCCTGAACCTAGTTCTATGTAGTACATTGGTAAGTGGGTTTTATTATATTATTTTATTTATGATGAAATGCCTCTGCATTAA
>NW_007114745.1:0-394 GCF_000164805.1 Carlito syrichta
AGAGTGAGACTCCAACTCAAAAAAAAAAAAAAGAACATTTAAAAATTAGCTGAGTGTGGGGGCATACACCTGTAGTCCCAGCTACTCGGGGCTGAGGCAGGAGGATCTATTGAGCACAGGAGTTCAAAGCTGCAGTGAGCAATGATCAGGCTACTGCCCTCTAACCTGGGTAACAGAGCAAGACCCTGTCTCAAAAAACAAAACAGGCTGGGCTCTGTGTCTCAGCCTGTAATCCCTGCACTTTGGGAGGCTGAGAGGCGAGTGGATTGTCTGAGACCAGCCTGGGCAACTTGGCGAAACCTCGTCTGTACAATAACAAAATTTTTGTTTTGTTTTGTTTTGTTTTTGAGTTGGAGTCTCACTCTGTTGCCCAGACTGGAGTGCAGTGGCCGCT
>NW_007114746.1:0-394 GCF_000164805.1 Carlito syrichta
CCGCCTGAGCTCCGCCGCCTGTCGGGTCGGCATGGAGAAGCCTGCTCCCTTTTCCAGCATCCTGTCTTTGTGCCGCAGGGTTTGCTGCCGTGCCCCCCAGAATGCAGACAGAGTAGACTGGACGTGAGCGGCCGTCACCCCGTCTCCGTCACCCCCGTCTCCGTCACCCCCGGGTGGGACCGGCTGGGGCGGGAAAACCAGCTCAGGCTCCCACGGGTTCTGCACGAGCGGGAGGGGCGTCATTATTTCACCGTATGTTCCCGTGCGATAATCGCAGAAATAAAGTGCACGATACATGAATGTGCTTGAATCATCCGCAAACCACGCCGCACCCCACGTCCGGTCAGCGGGAAAACAGGCCTCTGTGACACCGGTCCCTGACGCCACAAAGGCG
>NW_007114747.1:0-394 GCF_000164805.1 Carlito syrichta
GCCCCCGGGGGCCCCCCCCCCGCCCAGTAAAAGCCCACCCCCCCCACGACCCACAAGCCCTCCCCCAGCCTGCCTCACCAGTGGCCTCATTGGCGAGACCATGGCCGGGCCCTGCCTTCAGAAGTGATGACGAATTCGGGCTGGGTGCCGTCCAATCCCAGCAGCTCGGGAGGCCGAGACGGGAGGATCGCCTGAGGCCAGGAGTTCGAGACTAGCCTGGGCCACACACCACCCCCATCCGCCATCTGTTACCAAAAAGAGCCAAAAACTTAGGCAGGCGAGGTGGCAACGGCCTATAGGCCCGACTACCGGGGAGGCCGCGGCGGGCGGAGAGGGCGAGGCTGCGTGACTGTGTCGCTGAACTCCAGCCTGGGCCACGGAGTGAGACCCCGAC
>NW_007114748.1:0-394 GCF_000164805.1 Carlito syrichta
CTCAGCCTCCCAAAGGCGCAGGATTACAGGCTGAGCCACCGAGCCCAGCTTAAAGGCAGTGCTTCTTGAATAGAAAATTCTGAAACTGGACGCAGTGGCTCACACCTATAATCCCAGCATTTTGGGGGGCCGAGGTGAGAGGATTGCCTGAGCCCACGGGTTCGAGACCAGCCTGGGAAACTTGGTGATACCTCATCTCTACAATAAACAAAAATTAGCCAGGTGTGGTAGTGTGTGCCTGTAGTTCCAGCTACTTGGAAGTCTGAAGTGGAAGGGTCACCTGAACTTAGCAGATCAAGGCTACAGTGCCTCTAAGCATGCCACTGCACTCTAGCCTGGGTGACAGAGTGAGACTCCAACTCAAAAAAAAAAAAAAAAAGAAAGAAAATTGTGA
>NW_007114749.1:0-394 GCF_000164805.1 Carlito syrichta
AGGTGATAGAAGACGTGTTTTTGGATTTAAAAAGGGGGGGGGGTGGGAAAGGGAATGAGTGAAAACAAGAACCTGCATTTGCACTTCGTCGTATACGTGGTCAAGAAACCCTGGAAGGGGTTGGGGGGGCTGGGCAGATCAAGGGTCGTATTCGATATACTCTACATGCTTTCTGGTTTTTAAGCCATGCGGATATAATAAACAGGAACATTAAACTGAAAAGGTAGAAAAGCAAACGCTGGCGGAGACCCTGGAATGCCGATGCTGGGGGTCCCGCGCGGGCCTTCCTCCTGCAGGTCTCTCCGGCCTCCGCCGCCGGTGGGTCTCCACACGGCAGAACGAGCGGCCGGTCTGGGGTGGAGCCAGGCGAGTGGGAAGAAACCCGTCTGTGGGC
>NW_007114750.1:0-394 GCF_000164805.1 Carlito syrichta
CGCCCTCTGCCTGCCGAAGCGCGCGGTCCTTGGGGCCTCATCTTGGGCACGCACTGCAGTGTGCGGCTGCGCCTCCGTCAGACTCGAGGGTGAGGCATCGGGGCCTCCCTGCCGCTTCCTCCACTCGGTCCTCCGTCTGCCCGGAGCCCTGACACGAAGGTAGGGAGCCTTTTGGCGACACGCAGCACTGGGTGTTCAGAAGAGTGTCTGCTAAACACGTCTCAAGAGCTCAAGACAAGAACTTCGGCCTGTGACATGCTAAAGATTCTTTGTCTTTTCTTTTCTTTTCTTTTTTTGAGTCAGAGTCTCACTCTGTCCCCTAGGCTGGAGGGCAGCAGCACACTCGGGGCCGCCCCAGCGTCGACCTGCCGGGCTCCAACGATCCTTCCGCCTC
>NW_007114751.1:0-394 GCF_000164805.1 Carlito syrichta
CACTCACCTCAGCCTCCCAAAGGCGTGGGATTACAGGCTGAGCCACCGAGCCCGACTTTGCATTCTTTTTGATGGCTGAGTAGTATTCCGTGGTGAATATAGACCACATTTTCATTATCCACTGGTCAGTTGAAGGGCATTGAGGTTGATGCCACATCTTTGCAATTATGAATTGTGCTGCGGTGAACATGTGGGTACAGGTGACTTTTTTATAGAACGACCTCTGTTCCTTTGGGTAGATAGATGCCTCGTAGTGGGATTGCTGGATCAAATGATAGGTCTACTTTTAGGTCTTTGACAAATTGCCATACTGCTTTCCATAGAGGTGGTACTAATATATATATATATATATATATATATATATATTTTGAGTTGGAGTCTCACTCTGTCACCC
>NW_007114752.1:0-394 GCF_000164805.1 Carlito syrichta
AGCCCCCTCTCCTTATAGATGGCTCCATGAATGTGCGCAGTTGCAAAAGCATACCTGCTGTCAGTATAAACATTTATTCTCTGCCCTTTTCCCATGACAAGGCCTTAGTGAGGGCAATGAGCTCGGCTCGCTGCGCCGAGGTCCTGGCCACAAGTGGCGCTGCCCATAAGGTCTCAGTCTCTGTAGTCACCGCTGCCCCAGCATACCTGGTTCCACCCCGCATGAAGCTGCTGCCGTCTGTGTACCAGGTTTTTTCGGTGTTGGTTAGGGGCCGGTCCCGGAGGTCTTCCCGTATTCCGTGGACCTGAGCCAGGATGTCCTGGTAGTCGTGCACGGGGGCCTTCCCCGTCCGGGTCGGGTAGCAGGGTGGCTGGATTTAGAGTAGCCGGAGCCT
>NW_007114753.1:0-7367 GCF_000164805.1 Carlito syrichta
CGGGAGCTCAGATTTCGCCTGTGAAAAAGCGGCGTCTGATACTGTAGATGAACACCTCGCAGATAGCCGGGTGGCTTGATTTGAATTTGAGGAGTTGAAAAGCCTGTTTACTTTCTTGCTTTGATGTTGGGTAGATCTGGTTTTGATTAGATCGGTACCCTTTTCTCTCCCCGCCTCCCCTTCCTTTTCTTCCCAGAGTGGAGGCTCGGATGCGCCCCTGCTGACTCCAGAGAGACGGAGAGACCACGCCGAGTGCCGAGAGGAACTGGAGCAAGGAAGAACCCCAGGTTCGGGGGGAAGAGCGCCTCACCATGAGCGGCGCGGTGCTGGTGACCCGCCTCCCGGACCCCAGCAGCAGCTTCCGCGAGGATGCGCCGCGGCCCCCGGTTCCGGGCGAGGAAGGGGAGCCCCCGCCGTGCCAGCCCGGGCTGGGCAAGGGCCAGGCCGCCAGGCCCGCGCCCGCGCCCGCGCCCTCCAGCGCCAGGCGGAACGAAGATGGCTTGGGGGAGCCGGAGGGACGGGCGTCGCCGGAGTCCCCCCTGGCCAGGTGGGGCAAGTCCTTGCTCTCCTTGCTGGGCGACCAAGACGGCGCCTACCTCTTCCGGACTTTCCTGGAGAGGGAGAAGTGTGTGGACACCCTGGACTTCTGGTTTGCCTGCAGTGGCTTCAGGCAGATGAGCCTGAAGGACACCAAAACTTCACGCGTGGCCAAAGCGATCTACAAAAGGTACATTGAGAACAACAGTATCGTCTCCAAGCAGCTGAAACCTGCCACCAAGACCTACATAAGAGAGGGCATCAAGAAGCAGCAGATCGATTCCATCATGTTTGACCAGGCGCAGACCGAGATCCAGGCGGTGATGGAGGAGAATGCCTACCAGATGTTTCTGACTTCGGATGTGTACCTCCAGTATGTGAGGAGTGGGGGGGAGAACACAGCCTACATGAGCAGCGCGGGACTGGGCAGCCTGAAGGTCGTGTGTGGCTACCTCCCGACCTTGAACGAAGAAGAGGAGTGGACTTGTGCCGACTTCAAGTGCAAACTTTCGCCCGCTGTGGTTGGCCTGTCCAGCAAAACTCTGAAGGCGACCGCAAGCGTGAGGTCCACGGAAACTGTTGAAAATGGATACAGGTAGGACCCGGGCGGGGGGCACGGGGGGTGGGGTGGCAGAGGCTATGGGCTTCACAGATGGTGTGAGTTAAGTAGGGTGGGAGGATGCATGGATGAACGGGCTGCAGAGACTGACAAAGGCTTGTTGAGAGCTGGGACCGCCGGCCACGAGCCCTCTGGTCTTGCTTGCTGTTGTTTAGAGGGGAGGAGGGTGAAGCACACAGGCCAATACCTGCCGTCTTCCTGTGCTAGCTTCAAGCAGTAGCGAGCGGCATTCTTTAACGTGGGTCACTTATTATCCCGAGCTGAAGTCTCGGAAGGGGCTGAGAGAGGAAGAGGGCGAGAGAGGGAAGGAGGGAGGACAGCGGCTTTGGATGCCTCTGAGTCACCAGATCCACTAAGCACCAGTTTTGGAAGGGGTCGTTTCACCACTAATCAGCGGCCAGCGGGATTAGTGTGGCCAGAGAGGCAGCCGGGTTGTGGTGGAGGCACAGGAAGTAGCGTGCACCCCTTGAGGGGTAAGTGGGGTCTCTTGGATGTTGCTGTTAAGAGAAGAGCCAGCAATCGGCTTAACGACTGAGCTTGTGGTTCCCTTTGCAGAATTAGATACTCGCCCCACAAGAAAGCCTTCCAGGAGGGAAGGTCCGGGGACTTTCCCGAATGAAGGAAGGGCTCTTAGCTCTAGAGCCTGCTGGTAGATTAATCCAGGTTTAAATGCTGGCGAGGCCCAGGGTCAGACCTCAGTTGGTTATTCTGTTAGGGCTAGAGGACTGGGGCTCCGGAGTACTTTCTCTTTGGGGCTTCAAAGACAAATAGTTCTTTTCAGAATGGCCGTCTTGAGACGCTTGACCCTTGGAGGCAACTTCAGACCTCTTGTTAGAATGGGTTTTTCTGTCTCCCCTCTCCCTCTTCCAAATACCCCAGAGGAGGATGAGCCTCTGAATTCTGCGCTGCTGCTTAGGACCTGTGGGGTGGGGGCTGGGCCTGACTGCTGCCCAATGGCTTCTCTCGCTGCCCATGTGCATGTCTCCTCCGGCAAGGAACTCAGGGTGCGGTCTGGTAGCTGCCTCTGGAGATTCCCTCTCTCTGCAGAGTGTGGCTCCTAAAGGCCAGCGGCAGGAGGAGGGTTAGGCACCATTTCGTGGATCTTGAGCCCCTTGGGGTGGCCAGGCCTCTATTTAGGGGCGGAGAGAGTTGACTGCTGGCTAGGAGGGGAAGGGCTTGCTCTCCAGCCACCAGGGGGCGCACTGGCAGCTTCGGGAACCAGGCTACCCACACTCCAGACATCTGGTCTACACCTCGGGAGAGCTGCGTTGGCTGTTGCCAGGAGGCCCAGGATCACATGAGAGAGAGAGTTGTTTCGGCAGCTTTATGCGAAGGGACCCAGGTGGTTTGGGAGGAAGATGCTGGGTCTGGTCTCCGCAGCAGGTCAGCCGCTGGGCACCTGCTGCTGCTGGCCACTCTGTTGTGAGAACGTTTGGGTGTCGACCTCTGACACAGGCCACGTGGCCCTCCTGCTTGGCGGCAGCCACCGAAGCGCCGTAGGCCTGTGGTAAGGCTGCGTCCCCAGGGGCCTCCCTCCACGTGTGGCTCTGGGTGCCTTCAGCCGGAAGGCCCTCCCCAGGCGGGCTCTGCTGGGACTCCTCCCTTTGTGGGGGGCAGCGGAGCCCATCCTCTGCCTGCCTTCTCTCTCCCACAGGCTTCCTCTGGGCTCGTACCAGGAATGGACTTGTAGGGGAGGAGGCTGCGAAGCTTTGAGGTCGATCCTGGAGGCGGGGGCAAAGGACGTGTTGTCCAGGGCTGTGGAGGTCACTGACCAACAGATGGCCGTTTGTCATTGACTTCTTGAGAGTTTCCATGCTAGATTCACGTGTGCTGTCTCCTGTTGGGTTGAAACGAAGCATTTTACCTGGACTGTGTGAAGCTCATGTGTCTTCCCTGGGCACTGTCAAGGAGAACGTAAGGCGTATCCAGATGATCTGATCTCATGTTAACATGAAAGCTATCTGAGAGTGTGTATAGTAGGTCGGGAGGTGTTCTGAGTTACTCAAAGGCCTGGGTTCCAGCCTGGTTCACCCTAACTGCCTTTGAACCCCATGTGCTCACCCGTCAAAGGAGTGGGCACCATCTCTTCTATGTCATGGGGTTGTTATTAGCATTGCCATAATAAACATGAAAGCCTTTTGTAAAGGGACACGGTTCAAGCAAACGTCAAGTGTCACAATTGGTATAATGAATGGTGATAACTTAAGAGGGCAACCAGCTTGGGATATCGCGTTTAGGGTGGCTCTTCGCCTACTTTTCACCCGGAGATTTTAGAGTGTCCCCTCCCCCATGCCTCAGCTTTCCTCACTCGTTGAACTTGTCTGCCGTATCGCCTAGTTCTTGGAGTGCAGGGGCCCGTCCGACTCGTGGGTTTAAGTCCTCCCCTCCCCTGCCCGCCCCCACGTGCTCTCCTGGTGGGGCCTCCTCAGCCAGCGACATGAATGAGACAGCAAACATCAGCCCCGCTGAGGGGGTCTCCTCCTCAGCTGTTGAGCAGTCTTGGGGGCTGATGCCCAGGGCACCGGCCAGCCTTCCATGCCCTGCAGGGAGCCTCGGTTTTAGTGACTTGTTTGTGTCCTTACTGATTTGGTGCTAAGTTTAGTGTAAATAGGTGAGATGGAAGAGCATGCATTATCCTTGGAGGGCAGGACTCTGGCTTGAGTGGCCTGGGCTTTCGATGGAGAAGTGACCCGTTGGTGGACACGCAATGTTGAGGTGTGTGCGGGGGCGGGGTGTGTGTGTGTGTGTGTGTGTGTGTGTGTGTGATTAGGCACACAGCCCGGCGTTTATTTTGGGAAGGAGAAGACAGCCCTGGGTGCACAGAGCGCTACCTGTGCAGCCTTTCCTCACTGGCCCGCGAGTGTTCCTGCTCAAGGCCGGCCTCCTCTGCCCTCCTCTGGGCCCTCTGCTCTGGCCTCACTTAAAATAAGTCAGGCCCAGCAGATGGCCCTCTGCGGGCTCCAAGCACTTCCTGTTCTCTGAAAGAACTCGCTCACGAGACCAGTTTTGTGCGAAGCCTTTGGAATCAAGCTTGGCTTCAGTCATCAAAGAAAATGATGCCATAGGAAAGATACGCTGGAGCAGTGGTCCGCAGTCAGAGAGCGGGAGCTCTGATGGGGACAGTTTGCTAAGACACACTTGCAAAAGTGTGCCTGTTCTCAGAAGGCCTGGCTGCCTGGCCCCTGGCTGGGTGCCCATTGCTCTTGCTGTAGAAAATGCTTTTGGAAGAGGGCAGCAGCCTTGCGAGGAGGTTGTCAGAGGGCGCTAGGAAAGCCTAAACTCACGGCCTGAGAAGCAAACGCTTTCAAAGTTGCCCTGTTTTGAGGCACCCACAGGAGGGCTGTGGGGTCATTTCTGCCTGCTCTGTGTGCAGCAGCTTCCCTGTGCCTTGTGGGGAGGGGCAGGGCCACTGTGGCCCATCCAGATGAGAGTGGCGGAAGCCAAAAGCAGTGGACATGGCCTCTGCCTGACGCCTGAAGGCTGAAGACCCTTTGCATGCTGCAGCTGCAATTAGGCCTGGGGATAGGGGCCATTGCTCCTGGGCCTCTTCTCTCTGAGGACTCAGAATCCTTGCAGCAACTGGGAGCACAACCATCGTGAAGAAATAATCAAAGCATCTGGGCACAATTTCCGTAGCACAGTCGAGTTTCTTTTTCTTTCTTTTTCTTTCAAGTGATCACCAGAAAACAACTCTCATTTGTATTCTTAAAATTATGTGGCGCTTTTGACAAAGTTCTGGGTCCTTAAAACGTGAGTTTCTGTCTCTCCCCACAACCCTGCCCTCCCTCCTCTGCCTCATCTTGTTATGATGGCAGGAAAACCCAAGTACTTTATTGCAGTCGGCTGAGTTAAGAGCAGTGTATTCCGTTTTTAATTACTGGCCACACAGTAGTCTTCTATTTTGGAAATGAAGGGAGATGAATTTATTTTGGGATCTGTGTGTTAAACAGCGAGTGCAAAGCTGTGTGAGCACACTTGGGGTCTGAGTTAGGTGTCTTTTTTGCTCGGGAGAAAAGAATTGCTTTTTTGTTGTTTTTTGAGTGGTACTCTCACTGTGTCTCCCAGGCTGGAGTGCAGTGGCATGTTTAACGACCACCCTCGACCTGCTGGGCTCAGGTGATCCTTCTGCCTCAGCCTTCTGAGTAGCTGGAACCCCAGGTGCATGCCATCATGCCCAGCTAATTTTTTGACTTATTATAGAGACAGGGTCTCGCCAAGTTGCCCAGGCTGGTCTCTAACCCGTAGGCTCAGTCGGTCCTCTCGCCTCTGCCTCCCAAAGTGCTGGGATTACAGGTGTGAGCCACTGCACCAGGCAGAAAGAATTTCCGCTGAGTCATTTTCTCCCCTTGGAGGCTGAAGTATAATTGTTACACTGGAGACATAGATGATGTGAATAGAAAGAGTGTTTGAATGTCTCCTGGGCTCAAGGCATCCTCCCCCTCCTTCAGCCTCCCAAGTAGCTGGGACTACAGGTACATTGCCACATTGGGTTAATTTTTTGGTGTGTGTGTGTGTGTGTGTGTGTGTGTGTAGATGAGGTCTTGCTATGTTGCCCAGGCTGGTCTGGAACTCCTGGGTTCAAGCAGTCCTCCTGCCTTGGTCTCCCAGAGTGCTGGGATTACAGGGGTGGGCCACTGTACCTGGTGACTTTTTCTATCTTTTATTACGCCTCTTGAACTAAAAACCTTTTCAGCAACGCACACAGGTCTTTCAAGGTGGTTCAGCAAAGTTTTGAGCCCGAGCCATCATCTTCTTTCCACACTGGCAACCCATACGAAGAAAGGACCATCCCTGCCGGGGCTTATAGTCTGGTTGTACAGGATAGGCGTTCGATATAGAAACATGCCAACATCTGCCATTGCAAGTCGTGATAAATGTAAGAAATCATGAGGGACCATTGCCTTGTTAAACTCTGGTGTGTCCATGTGGCTCTTTGAGCTATGGCCACCATGTTTCCTAGCTTTGACCCTACCTTGGGGAAGTGAATCTCCTCTCTCTCTCTCTCTCTCTCTCTCTCTCTGTCTCTGTCTCTGTCTCTCTCTCTCTCTCTCTCTCTCTCTCTCTCTCTCTGTCTCTCTGTCTCTCTGTCTCTCTCTGTCTCTGTCTCTCTAATTTACTTTCTAAATTATATTTTCCAATCTTAAAAAATCACAAGGGTATCTGAAAAGACAGGAGCTTTCTGGTTCTGTTGGTGGTTGGTTTTCATGGGGTATTACTTTGATCCCCCAAATTGTTCTGCCCTTGTAGATTCCTTCAGAAGATGTGAGATCTTGGTGCAGATGGCCATGTTTGAAATGCCCGTTTTTCATGGATGTCCACATCCAGGGAGGCTGTGACTGGCCCAGCTGGTTGGCGGCCCAGCCAGCAGCTCTCAGCCTCTGACTTCTGGCTCCTTCTGAGCATTATGGAGTGTCCTTATCACTGGACAATCATCTTGTCCATCCTGCTTGGAGGCAGTAACCCCGTATGAGCACCACGGATGGCAGCTATGTCTGTTTAGTCTCAGATAGCTCCGCAGACCCTGTCTATTCCCTGGATCTCCTCTGACATTTGAAAGGGTTTTCTTCTTTTTTGACTTTTGACGCCCATGTCCTCTTGTTCTGCATTCAGCAGGGATGCCAGGCAGAGTCTTCCTCTCCTGAGCCCCTTATCAAGTAGGAGATCACCTCTCAGCCTTGTCTTCTCCAGAAAAATGAACGCTTTTCCTATATTTTCGCTGCTCCTCTCTGTCGTTGGTGTCTGAAATTCCAGATTGAGGACACAAAGACCAGGAAAAAGGCATGGAAGGTCTTACCATTCTCATTAATCTTCACAAAAAGTCCTGGGTGGTCATGAGACTCCTGCCCCATACAGATCCAGCCAGCGGGCCCAAGTGACAGTTAGGTCGCTTGGTCCAGAGTGTTCGGCGCTCCTGCTTTGCACCTTCTGGTCATGCCTAAGCCTCCATCACATGCCTGAGACCTGGCTTCACGCTTCAGCCTAGTGTAGGTCGGGATCGAGGCTCCAGCACATGTCCTGCTCCTCGAGCCAAGACTGGGGGTGGGGAGGATAAGAGCCTGACGAGGCTCTTGGCCCATGTGGGGCTCAGTGACCTGCTTGGGCGATTGCGAGGGTTAAAGGGATTCATTCTGGCTCAACAAACTTGATGATCCTTTTTTTTTTGAGTTGGAGTCTCACTGTGTTGCCCAGGCTGGAGTGCAGTGGCACACTC
>NW_007114753.1:7387-13662 GCF_000164805.1 Carlito syrichta
GGCCACCACAGCCTCGACTTGCTGGGCTCAGGCTCTCCTTCCGCCTCAGCCTTCCAAGTAGCTGGAACTACAGGCACACGCCACCATGCCCAGCTTATTTTTTGACTTGTTGTAGAGACGAGGTCTCACCACATTGCCCAGGCTGGTCTCGAACCCCTGAGCTCAGGCAGTCCTCTCGCCTCCGCCTCCCAGAGGGCTGGGATGACAGGCCTGAGCCACAGTGTCTGGCCGATGATTCTAATTGTAACTTCCACTAAGAGCACAAGCTCCTCAGAGGCATGGACCAGCGCCCCCAGCGTTTCCACCTCCACTCTCCCCTGTCGAGACAGAACCCCACACCCCACGGTGGCCTCAGTTCCCCACCGGGCTCCTCCCCACATCTCCCCTCCTTCCAGCCCTGCCTGGTGGCACGTTTGGATCTCATGTGCTGAGGGGAACCCGTTTTCCCTGCCCACTTCCCCTGCTGGGCCCCGGGCTCCTGGCCCTCCCCATCCAGGCAGAGCAGACTCTGGCTTTGCACTCAGATCCGCTTCCTTGTCTCTGCCTGGCCTTCTTAGCCTGGCTAGTTAGACCCCCCTCCCTCAGCGGAGGAGGGCTTCTCGCTGCCCCTTCCTTTCCCTGGCCCGGCTGTCGACTCCTCGAATTCCCGCTCACCTCTCCTGGTGTACCTGGATGCCGTGTGTCCCAGGGAGCTGTCTGTCCCCAGCCCTCCCTCTCCATCCTCTGGGTCACCTGCCCGGGGTCCCTCCTGTCCCACCTCTCATTCTGGGAGAGCTTTGGGGGGCAGAAAGAGAATCTGAGTGAGCCAGGTGAGCCAATCCGTACCCGCCTGTTTCAGCTGAGATCTGGGGCAGGCTGCTGCGCTCCTGGGGCCGAACGGAAGGCTGTGTCTGCAGAATGGGCCTGGTCCAGTGCTCCTGCTGCCCGGCAGTTGTGAGCGCCCAGGGAGGTGGTGGGTACCAGGGGCTGCCCTTCCTGGGGCATCCCACTCTCGTGACACCCTTACGTTCTGGTGACGAGCCCCACCAAGGCCGCGGGTGCCAGAAGACCAGAGCCCGGAGCTGCGTACTCGAGTCCAGCGTGTAGCAAGGGAGCAGATGCCTGACGAACTGGCTGTGACCTTTCCTGGGCTCCTTTCGTGTGCCAACCCCAAGGCTATCTTCATAGGCCAGCTGCTGTGACCCCACAGAATGTGTCCTCTTCGCTAGGCCTTTCTTTTCTCCTCCGGTTGATTCCTTGGCTGCTGGCTTAGACTTGGTGGGACCAGCGGAGGATGCCAGGGCCACTCCAGACTGGGGCTGTCCCGTGGTCCCTTCCTGCAGCCAGCAACATACCTGCCCCTCCCCCCTCCTTAAGTCTCTCTCTGGTGACACAAGAGGAATGTGGCCCAGCAGGGGACGTGCACACTGGTTGTTTCGGAGGAGATCCAGAGGGCGAAGTGGGGAGCCAGAGGCCACCGAAACAAAAGGGCTGGAGACACCCCGAGGCGGCAGGGCCTTCCTTGGAAACAGCTGTGCTGCTCGTTTCCCTCCTGCTGTTCTCGCCAGCCCGGGGGAAGGAAGCCTTGGGTGGGGGAAGGGCCACGGCAGGGCCCAGCTCGGAGGCGGGATGGAGGCCTGACTGGTCTCTTGAACTCTTCTGTCCCATCTGTCCAGTTCACTGTGGGCCAGGGTCCCAGTGGGAAGGCCATTCCCGGCCTCCAGCCATCTGCATCTCTGGTCTAAGCTGAGAGACCCCAGAGCGGGGGTTGGGATTCCTCGATGTGTTGGGACCCTGAAGTTGTATTATTTTGGTGCAAGATTGGACGTGGAGGTGGGGAGGAAAAAGATACTTCCTTGAATACCCATAGTCTCCCCTCCTAGAGCAAAGTCCTATTCCTTCCTCTCTGGAAGTGTGCCTTTAGAACTTGCAGAATCCCCTGGACTGCCACTGGAATGCTATGCCCTTGCAGACCCGCCTTTGTGGCCAGAGGAACCTAGCCTCCTTCCCCCCCGGGTGAGTCAGTGGCTCCCTTTTGCAGCCCCTGCTTTCTGCCAAGTGCACAACTGGACCAGGGCGGCGGGCCGGCATCAAACAGATTGCTGGCCTGTGCACTCAGCTGTCCTGCGGTCACCTGCTCACCTGGGCTTCTGATGAGGGACAGTGACCAAGCCACTGTTGTGTTTTTCCCACAGGTGCTTCAAGAGGAGTGATCCTGTTAATCCATATCACGTAGGTTCTGGCTATGTCTTTGCACCAGCCGCCAGTGCCAATGACAGTGAGATATCCAGTGACGCGCTGACTGATGACTCCATGTCCATGACGGATAGCAGTGTGTGAGTATCCTTGCCTCCCTTCCATGTGTGTGTGACTGGGAGCGCGGATCACTTGGGCACCTGGGCAGAATCGTCTGTCCCACTGTGTGTGTATGGACATTTGTTGGGTGGGAAGGGCGTAGGTGCGGTCTGGTGCTCGTTGGAAGGCGTCCTGGTTTCTGGGTAGGGTCAAGCTCAGATAGACCCATGAAAGGAAAGTCAGGATGATACCTTAACAGAAGAAAACTAAAGTATAGTAGATGATTAAGGTGGATATTCATAGGTTTCTTGAGTTCTCCCTGTCTGGAAACCCAAGAATCCTGTCTGCAGAACCAGCAGGTAGGAGACAGAGGGACGTTAGAAGGGCCTGTTTTTGGGGTGTTCATTGTCTTGAGAAGGAAAAGGGCATCGAAGCAGGGATCAGACAGCCAGAAATCTCTAAGGGCACTGGTGTGTGACGTCCACCCGTTGCTCTGTTCACATAGACATCGTTCCGTTCACTACACGTGGGTGGAATGCCTGCTCTGGGCCGGCTGCTGGGCACTCTAGGTATGGGCTCTCTTCAAAGTGGTTTCTGAGTTTGGATCGTCTGCAGAAGGATGTCTTTGTTTTTCAAAGTGGTCCAAGTCAGCAGGGTGGTCTGATGAGGCCAGCAGGCCATGGGCAGGATCATACTCTGAGTTTCAGGTCCTTTGAAGTCAAGTCGTGGTGGCAATCTCTGAGGACGAAGAGCGAGTCTCCGTGAGTTGCTGGTGGGATGTGGAGGGGTCACCGGATCGCCCCAGGTCTTGCCAGCCTTTGACCTCCTGGGTCAGGAAACCCAGGGTGAAACCTGGGCATGGCTGAAATTCCCCAAAGGCTTCTCAGCCAGTACTCAGTTGAGATTCACTGTTCCAGAAATGGCCTCTGAAGGCTTTTCAGCAAATGTTTTGGAGTCAGAATTTAGCCTGCAAAGGGAATAGTTTTGAAAGACAAACCCATTGAGCTGTGTAAGCTCTGGCACACTTCTCTAGAGTTTGTTCCTGTAACTCCCTAAAACTGGACCGTCTATTCTTTCAGTTGGCTTGAAACTATTTGGTTTCTACTGGCCAATGTCTTGTTGCTTGACATGTGGCATGGGACCAATTGGAAGGAAAGCCAAAGAGGTGAGTTTGGGACTCGGCTATTGATTTTCCTGGTGGCTGTTACTGTGTTACCTCAAATTCCCTTGTTAGTAGAGGGGGAGAGATCCCTAAGGGGAAGGGTTGCATTTTAATAAAAGAATAGCATTTTGGCATTCGCGAAAACAGAAAACTGCACATCTTTCATCTGATGTGGAGAACACGAGGCTTTATAGAAGTGGGTTTTCCACCTTGACTGGGGTGTTCATACTTGAGACAAATTAGTCTTTGATGGACTTATTTCTTAGAATATGTTTTGTTGTCTTTATTGAACAGCATTAGACAAAACATTCTTCATTTTTTGAATATCTACTTTCACACCATGTTGCAGCATTCTCTCATGGACCGTGAGGCTGTATAGGGTTGTCTGTCCCTGTACATGCTGGTGCCCTGCCCTGCCTCCCACATCCCCTCCCCGACCCCCCAGCCTGCTTTTAGAATACCTGTTCCCTTTTTGTATTTTTTGAGTCATAATGTCACTCTGTTGCCCAGGCTGGAGTGCAGTGACGCACTCACAGCCGCCGCAGCCTCGGCCTGCTGGCCTCCAGCGATCCTTCCACCTCAGCCTTCCAAGTAGCTGCATCCACAGGTGCGTGCCACCACGCCCAGCTAATCTTTTGATTTTTTTGTAGAGACAAGGTCTCACCAAGTTACCCAGGCTAGTCTCGAACCTGTGGGCTCAGGCAATCCTCTCACCTTTGCCTCCCAAGACGCTGGAGTGACAGGTGTTAGTCACTGCACCTGGCTCAGCTGTTCTCGGTTCTCTTTGTCTTCCTGCTGTCGTGTTTTGCTGTCCATCTGCTTGCTTCTAGCAAGCATTACTCTTTCAACATTTATTAATTTGTGGATTGTGTGGGAGTCTTCGTGTTACATGTAAAATAAGAATAAGCTGGAATTGAATGAAGGCTTTGAGTGAATCTCCTAAGTCAAATGTAGTTTTTGTAAGATTGTAAGGCTTCTGTTTAGTTTTTTAGGGACTATTTTTGGCTGGCTTCCTGCTCCTTGGCTGTATTTCAGTCCCCATCATTGAGGTGTTGTTCTGGGTTCATGATGAGATAACTTGGGTGTAGTACCATACTTGTTTTTGTTTGGCCCTCACAAGACCAGAAAGGTTGGCAGATTCTTGTGATTTTACAGATGAGGATGTACCCGGGTGCCGTGACTCATGCCTGTAATCCCATCACTTTGGGAGGTGGATGCAAGAGGATTGCCTGAGTCCAGGAGTTCGAGACCAGCTTAGGCAACTTGCCTCTACAATAAATAAAAAAATTTAGCCAGGCGTGATCGCATACACCTGTGGTTCCAGCTACTTGGAGGACCGAGGCAGAAGGATCCCCTGAGCCCAGCAGGCCAAGGCTGCGGTGGCCGTGAGCGTGCCACTGCACTCCAGCCTAAGTGTCAGAGACTCTTAACTAAAAATAAATGCATAAAAGTCCAGATGAGGAAGTGAGGCCTAGTGTTTCCACAGCCCTGCATGTTGGGCCTGGAGACAGATCTGAGATCCGTCCAGACACAGGCCCCTGCCCTTTGCCTGCTAGGCTCCTCCCCCAGGCATGCACATTCTCAGCCTGAGATGTGTTAACAGGACCCGTTGGTCACGGACCTTTGAGCCACTTTGGGTTTCCTTTATTTTCACTTGGAGTGATCAGATTGCTGGCTTTCACTGGTTGGGGGAGAGGCAGAAGGCGCAAGTTCTCCATTCTCCCCTGCAGCCCTCCCACTTGCTCCTTTTAGCCCTTTCCCAGAAGAAACACTGTCTCCATGCTATTTGGAAGTAACCCTAGAGCGCTCACCCTTCCTCCTCTAGCTGGAGTTGAAGCTCGGGAAAGACCCTTTCAGGGATCAGAACGGCTCCTTTGGCCGTCGCCTAGTCTCGGTGGTAAGGGCTGGCATGTAGGCCAGTGAAGTCCACTTGGATGCAGGGACAGAAAAGGGCAGATCCTTCACTCAGCTGCTCCATCTCTGGGGACGGTAGATGCCCTTGGGCCGCTGGGGGCTGCAGAACCGCCAGGTGTTAGGAGCCCGTCCTTGATGCCTTGGATGGGAGAGGAAATCCGGAAGCCAGGCGGAAGCACCTGCGAGGCGGGGACCCGTGGGTTTGCGGGCTTGGCTCTGCTCTTCCTGTGGGACTGGGTGGCCCTGAGCCCCCTCCCGACTGAGTGGGTGGGCTGTCGGCTTGGCTGCCGCGGTTGTGCCCACCTGGGTGTTTACACTCACTGGGAGTGCGTTTGGCCTCTGGGCAGGATCGCCCTCACGTGAGAGCTGTCTCATGCTGCCTGTGGCAGGGCACAAAAGGGTCTCCAGAGCTGAGAGCCTGTTGGACGGGGCTTGTTTGCACTTCGAGGCTCCTGTGGGTCTCAAGCTGTCTGGGGGCACCAGGCCCGGGGCCCCTGGGGCCCTCCCCACGCTCCTGCCCAAAGGACTTGGCTGTGCGAAGTGTTCCCTGGCCGGCTGGCCCGGGTCTGTGTGATCCTGCCCAGAGTCGAGCGGTCACCCAGAATTCCCAGGGCCAGGATTAGACCCCCTCTTCAGAGCTCTGCCAGCTGCGGGCCTCGCGCAGATGAGAGCGCAGGGCGAGAAATAAAGTGTGTGGGGGATGAAAAGCTGGACTGAATCGCTTTCAGCCCATTGTTCATCCAGGGAAGCTTAGAGGGGATAAGAGGGTAGCAGGCCCCTTTGAAATTTCCTTGAACAAGTGAATAGGAGCGCCCCATAACGCATGAAAAGAGCCCTGGCTGTTTCCCTCGTCACAATGGCGAGTGCAGGCTGTGAGGGGCTGGGGGGGTGCTGGCTGCCCTGCTGGGAGCTGGGGAGGGGGCAG